>NW_008751938.1:308389-334855 GCF_000715545.1 Opisthorchis viverrini
GCAGAACAGCTATGTTCAACACCTTTTTCGAGTTTCTGTAGCTCAACTATATCGAGCGTATTTGGCTAATAAGCTATTGGTGACATACAGTTGTGCTGACGACAAAGGCTGCCTTGGAAGATGAATGGAAGAGAGTAGAAGAAGCCAGGATGTCAGCCTTCAGGATTCTCTGGTCAAGCCATTCGTCTGTGTGAAAGAAACGACGAATGTCATCGAAACCAGCAGATGTAACTGCTGCCATAAAAGCAATCGCAGCAACTGGCAACCAGGATGACGCACGCGTCTCAAGAATGACAGAGAACGTTCGTAGAGTTTGAAGAGGTGTGGAAGGCTTTCGCTACAAGCAAAAGTTGCGCCACACTTCAGCCGATTCGATCAACTGTCCAAAAAAGGTCAGATGTCAGGAAAAGGATTTCCAAAAATGATGGCATAGCACTCCAGTCGCAGGATGTCCAAGTTAAACAACTGACTGGATGTACCAAATACTTTGAAGAACAGTTCAGTGGGTGCTCTTCAGTACAACTTCTGGAAGAACTCAAAGAGCCAAGATAGTACAGTGATGTCTGCTCACCATCAGCAAGGGAGTTCCTAAGCGATAAGAGACACTCGACCTTGGTGACCCGGACTTCGTACTTTTCAAAGAAGTCAATGATGGCTAACAAACTGGTAGTCCTACCAAGGGAGATTGGGGGACCAGAATACCTTGGAATGGATGGTGGAAGCGTGATCCAGATCCTCGAAACGTGCATATGAACGTCATGAAAAAAATGCATCTTTTCGTTAGGCTGACAGTCCCGACATCCAAGGTGTTCCCTGAGATCATTTTGCGCAGATTCTTCGATTACTGTGGGAAACAGATTCGTGATAATCACACTGGGTTTCACCTCAACTAATGATGCACCAATCACATTTTTGCATTGAGAGGCGTTCTCGAACTGCTTCACTGTTTCAAACGCCCAGCGTTGTTCATGTCCTTTCTTGTTGAGGATGCTACTGACTCTCTCGATCATCAGAAACCACGGTGCTTTCTCTCACAGGCGGCTGTAACATCTTGACGAGTCCAAAAGATTTTTGGAGCTTAATGACATGCTGTAGGTCTCACCCGAACCCTTCTCCTCCTATCGTCTGAGATTTCGATCAACTTGCTGCTGATGATTGAAGCGTTGATTTATCTATAGAAAACGTTCATTTCCAATTCAACTCTGATGATTTTGGTTATACATTTCCATTACAGACTACGCTACCACAAACCAGTAATGAAATCCCACTGCTAGGGGGAGGTAAGCATGAATAAGATATGAAGCACAATGTCGTTTACGAAAGCTGTGAAACAGGCTAACTTACATGTCAGGTGCATCATCGGTCGTGGTGTTCCCTCAACAGCAATTTTGTTTGGACCCTTGAAACAACCGTTTCGGTACGATTTTTCTCCATGTGAAGTACTCGTAGAAGCAATGGGTCTTCACCACCATGCCCTATAATTAGGCATTTGTCCTTGTGTAGCTATTGTTGGAAGTTAACCATAAAAAATATGTCCACAAATGATGGAAAGTAATCTACTCTATCATTTCTGCACACTGCAACTCCACTAAGCATCTTTCTGCGGCTCACAGCAAAATTCGATCTCTATCTTCCAAAGTGGACGCCTTAGTGTACTTAATGCAGTGTGGATGAAAAGTGTGCTACAAGCCATTTTTCTGGGATGCGGACGAGCGTCATCTGATCCCAAACTTCTACCCATACTGATATGATAAGAGATATGTCCATCTAGAATACAGATGCGTTTGTTTACAGCTTCAATAAATCAGAGATAATCTTTTTCCGTAAGAGAGATGGCTCTGTTCCATGCGGACCAAAGGCCTGACCAAAGCGATCAACAACACGCCCGAATATTGATTTTTGAAACAGAGCCCCATTATAGGTACCGTCAGATGAAAGAGAAAAAGCCTCGTGCACTAACGAATGTGCAGGAAACACAAATGTGTGCAGGAAAATACAGAAAAATAGAGTTGAACTGTACTGGTTTCTTTAATACGTTCGGCGTAATTCCTTTCCAGTCATCTGATTCCCGTAAGCTGATGCCATTTGTGAACAAGGGTTTCAGGAAGTTACCTATCTCACATCTCTAACCTGCTCTTTTCTCAGGTAAATTTCCGTGAAGTATGAAAACTGTTGGATCAAACTGTCTGCACATGAACTCAACCCCTCAAACATAAACATAGATTTGGAGCCAACGCTGAACGGATATCAGTCAGTTATTTATCTATTTATCCCTTATTTGAAACTGAAGTCTATTTGTTGAGTGATACCGATAATTTTCCGGCTCAAACATGGCCTAAAAACATGGGGTTGTCAAATATTCACTTTGCGGACTTGGCATCCGTCGTGTGCCACTCATCTCTGAGTCTAAACAAGCAAATACTAACCGACTGCGACATGTACGGAGAAACTCTGGCGTTTTTTCAGAAAACGCACATATGATCGACCCATCAAAATCAATAGAGTCTGAACCAGAGTGGTTCTGATCAGATGGAACACCCAGCAAATACATTAAGGCCCGAGTTTTTTCAGCTTGAGAGTGTTTGTCGCAACGAAAGCTTTCCGGACGATAGCTAAAGGAAAAAGGGGATAAAAATAGGTGGATTAAGGGACGAGGATTTACTAAGTTCGTTTCTTCAGCCGACTAAATGCTTACTGCACTGGTGCGAAATGGTCATCCTATGACGTACTTTTCCCGTCGACTCACTAAAGCCGATAAAAGTGGCAGTTTACCGGTTCGCGAAACGATAACACTGGCATCTTTTCGTTATGCTTTTTACTGAGAAGTAAAAATGATGCATATGGGTATCAAGGGTGTTGAAGCACTGGAATGCTATTGTGAGTGCTTACAAGTTTGTGGATGAACATCTCTGTGAGAAGAACACACAAGATGAATACGTTTCATCACTCCCACCTTGTGCATTCAACGAAGAAGCTTCTGTCTGCTGCCACAGCCACCACCACTTGGCCGAATGGAATAAGGGTCGAAGTGCATGGCAGTACTTTGGATTAGCTATCAATAACCTCAAAGTAGGTTGGAGCGAACAGAACGAACAGGACCTGCCACACTAAGTTTCCCGAAGTGGTGATCCACTCATTAATTCTGATGTAGAGTTTCGTCCTAGGGAATGAAGTATGATTTTGTTCACTTCTCAAGTTGGTGTGCTTCATGACTTACCTGCCAGTCATTTTGATAGTGAAAAGATTAGATGCCTGTTTTGTATGATTTGCTGGTGTCCAAACATCAATCCAAACGTTTCTCCACCAAGAGAAACGCCGTTCTATTCAGCCAAAATCTTCATCCAACCTAATGCCAGCAACAACTAAGGTTCGTTTGTGACGTTGGATTCACCATCCACACCTCACAGACGTTTTCAGTCGGAGCATATCTATATCGCTTGCTACGGATAACACTACCCGTTCCACCAGTGCTTCTGTGACACAGCAATTCAACTCTGTGGGTTGCAGTTATACAGAGCGCAATTAGAAAGAGATACTGGCTTTCGAAGACGGTTTATGTTTTGACGTACAACCTATGGACTCTCCTGACTATGGTCTCAGTCTGTGGAACGTTCACAGACTTACATTGTTTTATGGACATATAAGATTGCTCTATCCGTTAGCAAATTGTTTGAGTGAGCAAGCTTCTCTAGTTTGACTCATTTTGTTTTCTGAGTTTATTCATACCACTACACAATGGGCTGAGGACCTTAATAGTTCAAGTGCAGTGGGAAGATACTGTGATGATATCGAAATTTAACACATGCCATTATTGTCAATGAACTGCGCCTGAAACCCCTGAACACAATAATAGTATGCACAAAGTCCAACAAAAGTGGTTCGTTTGTGTACAACTTTCGCACTGACAACTACACAAGTGAGTGAGCATCCAGCAGCGTAACTCATCAAAGCGTTGACGTATTTCCAACGCCAAGTCAAGAGTGTTGATTATTCATCGGTACACTACACGGGTAACTACAAGTCATATGATCATATCTGCTAGTGTTGATTTCAACTGCCGGGTCCATTTCACTCAACGTGAACAGTGCATGTGAGGGACAGCTACTAAGCCTATGTCAGTGTGCTGAATTGATTATCTTACACCGACCAAGCACAAATCAGTCGCTATAAGAATTCGTGTTAATGTAGTATTGTTTCTGTCAGGAATTTGTCTTGCTGGGAAGTAAAAGGGTCGATGGATGCCATTAGAGTCTGAGTGGTTTACACATCAGTCGAATAACAAACTTCATGCAGAAGTTAAATAAGGTGATCTGTTTACGGGGGGCATCCTGTTGGAGTAGAGTAAGTTTAAGTATTGGTTGTTGTGTTGATCAGGTAGCTGTTGATCTGTTCGCCGAGCTTGGCAATTGGCTTCCAAACGTTTCGCCACCATACGAAGAGACATCAGACGCCAGTACGCAGTTGGGTGGGTACTTCTTCCTTGTCTGTGTACGTTTATATAACATTCGAAGGTTATCTGTTATTTTCTGACGCGATTGACTACTTGAAGTGTTACGAATTTAGTGAATCTATTGGCCCTTTTGTGATCTTTGTTGGGTCGTGGTCTGCGTTCCTTTGTGTTGACAGGTTATCCCAACGCCTTCTATTTTTAGTAGCCCGCTCTCTTGATTTGCATTGCGTTGTGGTTTGACGTTCTCCAGTTTGATTGGTTGCTTTTACTGCCCCATTTCCTCCACCGTGGCGATTTGGCGTCCCTGCGTTCGCCTTCGAATGGTATATAAACGCACGCAGACAAGGAAGAAGTACCCACCCAACTGCGCGCTGATGATGTCTCCTAATATGGTGACGAAACGTTTTCAAGCCAATTGCCAAGCTCGGCGAACAGATCAACAGCCACCTGATCAACAACCAATAAACTCACCCGGGCTACCAATATTTCAACACATTACCAACTACTTTGAGTAAACTACTGCGTACTACTGCTCCTCCCGCTTCTAAACGACCTGATAAATGCATGCATTGTGATGAACTTTAACTCAGAAAGGCTGGGAGTCGGTTGGGTTCCATTTTCAGTATACGGGCATCATAGTGGCGGTGACAATGAATGATCGGTTCTTTCAGGTCCATCTTCTGGCCAGCTTGTAAGATGCGCTGTCCTCGTTTTCCGCCAAAATACACCAAATCGCTGTGTGAGCGACGAGGAGCATAGCAGATAAATCCTTTAGACGCAAATCAACAGACTTGCGTTTCCACCAAAAATGACACATTATGTGGTCATTTCTGAGGACGAGCGTGTCATCGTGACCACGATGCGCGTTTGATCAAGCCCTGAGAATGCTACCGTTGTTTCCTCTGGATGCTATTCTCGTGGCTTTCTGTTGCCGATCAAGTGACGGGAGACTCCCCAGTCTCGGGATGTCACCAACCTACCCAGATTAGGTCAAATTTGGAGGGAGACTTAAGGGAATTGGGGCGATTATTTTAGCTAGAGCCTCTTCAAGGACTTCTGCGACAGATGACTGGTACGCTAAACCATAGCCCAAGTCCTGTAGTACTCACTCGGTGGACACCATAGTGTAATTACTGGTGCTAGTATAAGCCCGGAAGTTTGGGAGGGACCACATCTTCTATGTGGATTCGAGGATGATAAGGACAAAAACCTTGTCTCCTCATAAAAATGTTATGAATCACATATCAACGTTTCAGCCGACGCTCATCTACAACATTATTAGAGTCCAGAAAACGAAATTTTCCCCCGTGACGATGGAGAACATCTACACACCAGGCAGACTCATCTTCCAACAGCTGTAGCTCGAAACATGCACTAAAGTGATCGCATCTGGTGGCGGGTTGTTTAAGACAAAAAAACGATTCATTAAGCAACGGACATCCACAAAGTGTTACCGGAATTGAGCCCGGCTACACAAAATGCTCTCATAAAGCTGTAGTAGAGCTGGTTGCAAACATTGTATTTTCCAGGCAACCGGGGAAAACGGATCACCCGATATATCTATACGATATTTACAGTGTGCTGTCACATGGTCAACTTGATAGTGTTCACCGGTCAGTACCATGTGCAACATTGTCTGTCAGTTTAACCATGTTACCCACGCTTCCTAGTATGTGACCCGCAAATTAAATGTTCCATAGTTCAAGAAATCAGAAACGTCCAAATGCATTGACATGGTTTCCTAAGCCTGCCACCGCGACGGCCAAAACTAGTTTAGTTTTGCGTGGAACTTTGATAGTTCGAATACTGCAGAACTACTTAGTAAGAGCGGAAGTAAGATTAGAAACATGCATTAAACTAATCGAAATACATTTTCTTCATGTGCGTGGGCGTGAGACAAAATTCACGTCATTAGTAAATATCAACCGTCAAGGTTGCTAAGTTTTTTCAAACGTTGTTTCGCTGATACCTGAACTTTTTGGACGGTTGATCGAATCATCTGAAGTGTGGCACAACTTTTGATTGAAGCGAAAGCCTCTTCGAAATCCACGAACGTTCTGTCATTCATGAGACGCGTGCGCAATCCTGGTTCCCTGTTGGTGGGATCGCTTATGTGGCAGCAGTCACATATGCTGATTTTGACGACACTCATCGTTTCTTTCACAAAGACGAATAGCTTGAACAGACAGTCCTGAAGGCTGACATCATGGCTTCTTCTACTCTCTTCCATTCATCTTCCAAGACAGTCTTTGTCGTCAGCACAGCTGTGCATCCCCAATAGCTTACCAGCCAGATACATTCGATAGTGTCGAGCTACAGAAACTCGAAAAAGATGGTAAACATAGTTGTTCCGCCCTGACATGCATAATTTTGGGGAAAACCAACTGACACCTGAGCCCACCCAATGGCATTGCCGGAGTCAAGCTGCGTTCCCAAGAAGGAATGGTAATCCTTAATTATGGTGCACCGTCGGTAACTGATGGCGACATAAGTCAACTGAATCCGGGACTGGCTTCCAAGTAAGTCAGTGTGAGCATCTGTGCTGAAGGTTCACATTGGCTATGGAAAAACAATGTTCAGTACATCAGTGAAGAAGCCGTGAAGGTTGAGTAGACTGAACAGAACAGTGAGCTACGGCCCCTTCCAGAATTTCCATACTTCTCGTACGCAGACACTACCTATACTACCTACCTATACTGACTACCGTCGTATTGTCTTATCACAGCGCAACGTTTCGTGTATAAGCATGTTTAACGGACGCTCAGCTAAATGGAGATAGAGAACGACTCATCCACGATGGAGAACACAGGATTGTCATCCGCGCTGAATTGCGAACAGCCCACGCACAAAAACCGTAAAATGAACGTGTGCGACGGAGTGCCATGTGATATCAAGGCGGCCTAGAACAATCAGTGTTAAAGAATAAAAAATTTCGGCACAAGCTTCATTGTTCGGCGACTATTCGTCTCATTTCGATTAATTTTAACAGGCCATTAGTCTTCAGAGGTCTACAATTCGAAAACCCATAAATGGTCGCTTTGCAGTTCAATAGTGACGGATTGGATAGAGATACTAAGTGGCATTACGGTGTCGCCCGAACAAATGTGCACCATGCCTCACATCTGCGCCCGATTCCATCCGACCATCTGAGGAATGTTTCTGTCATCCTTGCAACCGATTAGACCTTGAGTGAATGCAGACACGTAGGCTGGCAGAACAGATAGGTGTCCATCAAAGAGCATGGCTGAAAATCCAAAACTGTTAGTCTTTAAAACTTGCGCAGCGATGTCTGCGAAATGCGAGGTCTCGAATCGTGTGTCAACTTGGTTAATTGCCAGGCAGGCGAAGGGGACACCGGGTAGATTTGGAAGATTCGAATGTTGTCCAGTTAAATGGCAAAACAACAAAAATACAGTCTGTCATTCAGGACAGAGCATCAGTTTCCGCTAGCCAGCCCCACGTTCATTACTGATGAACCGGCTAACCCGGTTTCCGCGAGAGTGATATGGCTCCAGGTGGCTGTTCGCCCGAAAACTCTATGGTATACGATCCGGAAGTTTCACAGTGGGAGAGGTAAAATGATATTGCCCCGTAGTGTGTTTTACTATTCGTCTCAACGTCTCTGAACAACGCCCAATTTCGGTTGGAAATCCTATCGGTTCCCACAATGCAACGTTTTCTGGAGAGCAAAGAGTTCAGTGGAAACATCCACCGAAGGTATCCGACTACAGTTTCTTGTGGCCTAGGTGATCGCGAGAAAACGAGGCAAAATCTACGCGGTTAGTAAGCGTCATTCATGAAGGCTACTCAGATAAGCAAGTTCAAAACTGTGGGAAACCAAAAGACCCAAAGTTTGCAACATTTCTTATTGAAACAAACATGTGAAGGAAATCAATCAAAATCACTGTACATGTGAATGATAAGGATGATGGATGAAGAAAAATACAAACAGCCAAGTCAAAATGTTTATCACGAAAGCTAACCGCATGTTGTATGGAGTCAAGATAATTGGGTGGAGTGAAAAGACTCCGTCAGAGTAAGCCAGCACACTCAGCCAGAAACCCATTGCTGGGGGAATCGCGGTTAAACAGTGCCAGTAATTCACACAATGATGGACAGTGCAGCCATAAGAAATTGTTCGAAGTTCATTTCAGCCCAACCGTTCCTGTTGTGATCGTACGGACGGAATGCATCGGTCAGGTACTGAAACAAATGAAGGTCATATCAAGGAGGAAACCAGGGTATCGGTATTCGAACATAGAAGAACGACAGTACTTTACAAGGCCTATGATAAAACAAACCTTGTGCACCCGGCCGTTTCGGACTGTATTCTATCTGCAGATATCTGGGATTCAAGTTTGTCACCCGCCTGTGTAACGGGTGTAGTGTGGGACTAAGTTCCGTACTTCGTATCACTCTAGAAAATGTTCGAATTTTGAGGTTGGTTCCAGTCGGTCGCGTGAATGAGTTTGAATTATACTCAGGCACAGTGCCTCAAACGATGGGTAATCAGTTTCACGTTGTTCTTTTGAAACAAGCAGGAGAATTCTATCTTACTGATGAATCTGTTCCAAGTGAGTCGCACTTATTTTTCAATTCCCTTCCGTGTGCTTTCAACCGGGTTTTCGTAAGAACTGAGTGTAGACCAAGTCCTTTACGAATATGTTGGTAGTTTGGAGTAAGTAGCTGCCTGGTCTGTCCAGATAATGGCGTTAATTCAATAGGGAAAAGTTTGATAAACGACGGAATCTATGTAGACCGAACGCCACTCGGAACTCCCAGTGTATTCCCATACTGTTGCATATGGATACATACCATAAATATTCACTCAAAGGTGCAAGTACGGTATCATTCGATTGTCAGTCATTCTTCCATCAGAGGAATATTTTCTCATTAGCTTTTAAATGACATGCAAATATGTTTTCTTAACTGAGTGTTTCACACTGAGTTCAATCGAAAGAGCTATTGTCTCTAACTGGTGTATAGGCAACATGATTGATGATTTGCTGGTCTCCATTCAAATAAGCCTTGACTTGCAGGATTTATTTCATTTAGAAAATGTCATGATGTAGGAAAACCCTATTGCGCAACATGTTCTCAATGACGTGTCAAGAGTATTCTAATCTTGGTACTTCTCAGGCTGGTACAAGCCAACGGATACGTCTGATAAATGTTAGACCGTTAGGCAATCATCCGACCACTAGCACTAAAAGCCGTCATACCTCTTTCCGCTTGGGCTGGAAGTGGTGAAGCGTTTGGCATCATCATATTTGAGTGAGTGGACACTGTCTTAAGAGTGCTATCCACTCGCTGGATAACTCAACACCTTAGTTTTGCTCCATCTAGTAAAGTGGGTGCTGCTGACCCAGACGAATGCCAGTTGAACTATGTAAGTTTGGGAATAAACGCCATTCGAATTTAGTCGGGGGACAAAAGCCAACCGATAGTTGCGTCTTCTAGCTGATTATTCCGCAGCCCAAACTAGTTACACAGAAGTTGGACCAAGTCAGGAAAAACTGTCCCTTTAGCGGGCGATTGACGCACGAATGTGAATAACTGTGCTTCTTATGAAGCTAAAATTAATGGACCTGAGCTCCGGGACCTGAGAAGCCAGTGGGATCGAGAACTGAAGATCCCAGTGCCTACAACACCTGTGCTAACAATGGAAAGTTATCCTACACCAAAAACACCATGAAAAAAAGCATCAAAACAATGAATCTTCCAAACAGATGAACAATGGATAGGTCACAACTCTATTGTGAACTCATAAAGCTGAATTGAATAATTAATCTCATGGAGTAAAATGTTACGGAGCGTTACTCACTTGCTTCACAATAATGGTAGTAACAGGAGTATTATCACTATCATTGGTATCATTAACAGCTGTGCCTCAGTTAAGGTGAGGTATCAGTCACAAAGTTAATCTCTTCTGGACGGAAAAGTTTTGACGGCAAACACATTCGGATAGTAAAACCAATGCGACACTGTCTCCCTGTACTCGTCTGAAGTAGTTTTCACTTTCGTGTAATCAAAAGCATTCAGTAATTTTAACTTATCTAAACAGTATCGCGTGTCTTTCCACTTAGTTTCCGCAAATTCAGCTACCTACCTCAAGAAAGAATCTGCTATTGCACGAATGCGGGCAACATACACGGTTCGCCTTTCGTACTGTACTGCACACGATGAAACTGAGTATATTAGAGGCTATCGTGTCTGGCTAGCTAGCCACAATTGAGAGGAATCAGGAAATAAAGATACCTACAGAACGAATGCTGACAACAGGAAAGTTTGTGAGCGTGGGTTGGCCTTCACGTGACAGTTCGGACACGTGCGCGTACTGCTGTTTCAATCAGTTATCGAATTGAAACTATCCATTCATACAAAGATCGGGACCAAAGGTAAAAACAGTTTAGTGGAGGCATGAAAGTACTGCGTCATCCTAGTGAAGTCAGTCTGTGCTAAAAAGACAAGAAGCGCTGCATGGCTGTTTCATCCTTATTGTGAGTAACAAGCAGTCCATATCTTACGAACCTCCAGAGAGATTGCAACCCACAACCGCCCAGCTGGTGGTTGTACCGTTCGGCCACGAGCAGTTGCTCCGAAAAGTCATCACTCCGGAAGCCTGCGAGCACGTGACCAGATGATGTGATTTCCTTGACTGTAGGATGAGTAATACCATATCCTGTCTAAGTTCGGGTGAGTCACATTGCTTATAAGTCGGTCGTTGCCAAACGTCTTGTTGTTCAACAGCTGTCAAGGGGCAGCACGAAGTAGCAGTTATTAGGGTTTTCTTGAGGGATCCTTCCTGGAGCAATTGACTCAATAGTCCGACCCACCTGGTTAAAGGGTCTTGAATAGCCCGACGACTCTGGTAGCAAGGCATTACTTTCTCACTCTTAATGCGGCTGTGCACTGCAGGTGCCTTTTGAGCAGCCCCAGACTCATGGGTGTTAAAAGTATTTCGACCGTATTGAGTAATGCGCAGGCGGTCACGGTTAACCGTTTGGCGATCGGATTGTGAGGATTTTAGAGCCAAACTTTTCTAACTCGTCCTTACTCGAACGAAAGTAGCATCCCTGCTATCATCAGTACGGATATGCTGGACGCCCTACTGCCTTCACACCTATCGCAGAGGGCAATACGACTTTACTTCCAGACCGCCTTGTAATAAGACTTTTCGCAGTGCCGGGGCTCGTTGTTCTTTGTCGGGCTGCTCACCGTTATCCTTGCTGGCGTGGTTGAACCTTGTTCTAGTCAGTATAACACGCAGGATCATTACAACACTGAAGCCCGACCACCATGATAGCTTTAGGTTTCGCAACCACAAACGGCAGCTGAGATGAGGGCTACATTATGTGGCTAAAATACGACAGTGGTTTGTACGGGTTGCGTTCCAGTCTCTTTCCTACTGCAGTATTATGAAAAACCTCATGGCCTATGACGCCGGAAGACACGGCTCAAGCACTCAGTCAGTGGTGTTTCTGTATCAAAACCATCGGCTACAATGAGTAGCTCCCGCGCTTCGTGTTCATTCAAATAGGTGGACTAATTCAACAACAACAACCAACTGACTATGCGATAACCTTCAATGCTTGGCTTTATCTCCTCCCCTCTCTTATTTTCTGATGACCAAAACTGCAGTAGCTGGAACCAATACCCCCGGTACATTATTTGTAACTGACTGACAACCGTTCCCTATCCTGATTACGGCGCACCTCGATTCTTCTGGTTTACTGGTCGGAAACCATGTAGGTGTCTCGTAAACAAGGGGCAAAGGAGGATAAGGGATGACGAACCAAGTTTGCGTTCAAAATATAACGTTCGCACCGAGAAAATGTAAAGTCGCGAGCAACGGCAGAGCGGACAGTTACTTTACTCCGTACGTCGATGTTGGGTGAGTGAAAAGATGACACCCAAGATCGAGTGGTGCTATGGACGATTATACTTCCCCGATTACAGCACAATATATTTACCTCTTAACAAGCGTAGACAGGAAGATGCTATGGGCACTCAACCAAAACCTTTAGCGCAGATGCCAAACCGAGAGACAGAGACGGTCAGCATGCAACGACAGAGAAGTCTACCTTATTAGGATACGTGATGCCAGCGTCTGGGACCTAAATATAATTAATCAATAAATCCACGTCGAAAAGAATGCGTGAATCGTATACGTTCTCAGTAGTGAGGATACAGATACTGAGGTCCACAGACTATGACACTGTGAGAAGGGCCGAGCATTTCTTGGCGCTCCGTTAGACTTTACTGAGCGACGCTGACATCCATCATGAACTTCAAACGAAGTGCTCAGTTCGCGAAAAGGTGGAAAGATACCTTAAAAGCATAATATCTGGGACACTGACAGACCGTTTATACTTAGACGGTTACAAATGTTTCGTTCAGTAGCTCATACTTTAGTCCACAGGCTACTTATTAAGTATGTGACAGATCCCCGAACGAGCAAATTGATTCTTCAATCAGTGGCGAGTTTTCTTCCGAATTACATCTGTGTATTCCAGTGAAACAGCATTTTCGACACTACTGGCAACCGAAGATTTCAAATTTCAGCCGCACCAATTTTTTTTCAACATTATGTTGCCTCGTCCGGTGCTGTTTTAGTGTTTTCTGTCCCACAACCCTTGAGCTAAACGTTGTTTAAATAGACGAATCAGTATATGGATACCAAGTCAACGATTTGGCATTCAGACTGTGCGGTCAACAGACGTTGGGCTGACCCAGAGAATACTGCTACCAGTCTTCAAAATGTATTTCACGAATACTTATAAATACGGGCAAAAAACAAAAAAGTATCGCACTGCATGGAACGTCGGAAGCGACAGTGCCAAAAGATACCTTTTTCATATATCATACCACCCTAACCATGATCTACCTTGGGGAGAACACCTATTTACGTGATCGTCTCTTTTCGCTTGAAACAAGTATTTTGCAGGGCAATCCTTCAACATTTTTCAGAGTATAGTAAAGTAGTATAGTGTATACGTATAAGAAAGGATAACGGAACGCAGCATTCATCTTAGAGTTTGGAGGAAAATTTTATGAAGAACAGGGGTTTTATGAAAAGCTCCAACAATCAATGGTAATTGGAGATTTTGAAACCCAACTAGCTATTCATTGAGGTCTGAATAAAACACGGTTGAGTGGTTTTCACAGAAGATGAACACATTAAGATGCCTTCCGGAAATTCAATTCTAAATCCGGTGTCATGAGCGAACTCAAGTTTTAGGACTTTCAAAGTCGATTGGCAATTTTCACGCAGCTTCCGTGTGTCTCAGTGTGACACTTGTCACCACCCAAAAACGTGTTTCCTACACTGTAGGAACTACATAGAGTCAACGGACATTAGAAACAACCGTGGACCACCGGCTTGTACACATCCGTGACCTAGCACTCTTTACTTTGCGCCAGATTTCGTGACACATTGATGACAAAATCAATCCCCAATGTGCACGGGTCGATCAACAGATCTCAGTGTGAAACATTAAAAAATAAGTGCTGTGTACCTACCATAAGTTATCTCATATCGGAAATGACAAACAGCAAAGCACTTCCTCCGTTCAAAGTCACTGAATGATTTGCTCCACAGTTGTCCCGACAAACCAATGAAACCATACTCTGTACGCTGTCTACTGTTTCCTCCATTTGTATGATAGTGTTCAATAAGTCGTTGTCTGAAAACAGCAACCACGAATCTAATCGCTTGGATGCACGGTTTCCTCACAGCTGCGCACATGCTGAACATTTTCCGACGTGCTATCCTCCTTAATTGGACTCTCCCCTCCCGAAACACTTCTGCACATTTGTGCATCAATAAAACTTCCCTACCCTCGGGTTGCATTAAGATTGTGCACGGCCATATGCATTTGGGTATATTTAAGTAACAGGAGCGCAACCGCATCCGATGGACGTAAGATCTGAATAACTCAAATCCCGATCCCCGTTCACACAAGAGCATGAGGCTAGTAACCTAGTAGTGACATCTTATGATGTTTTTGCATGTACTGAAGTGTTTCGTCCTAGAAAGATGAAACTTGGTGCCACAACAGAGGAAACATATAAATAATGCACTGGAAAATTAGGCATTGATAGCACAAAGTAATTGGAATAGTTTTTCAAGAATTCCTATCAGCTGATCCGTCAAAAAGAGTCTTTGACATCGGTAAAGCTGATGGACTATTTCGAGATGACATTCTCCACTCCATGTTGGAAATTTGAAAGAAAAGTGCCCTTCCAGAATCGTTCAGGTGTAGCACCCTTTTGGTGCCAAGCTGCCATACGAAGGAGGGGTAAAGCTGATGGACTATTTCGAGATGACATTCTCCACTCCATGTTGGAAATTTGAAAGAAAAGTGCCCTTCCAGAATCGTTCAGGTGTAGCACCCTTTTGGTGCCAAGCTGCCATTACACACGAAGGAGGCACGAGGGCTGGGATACTGCCAGGTTGCCCAAGCCTAGATAGTGGAAGTCAAGAGGCAGAGGTCGGGTTCGAACCACGGACCTTCCGGTCAGTAAATCCGCGCTCTAACCACTTGGTCCGTCTCGTCCCTCCCAGCAGATAAAGATGTATCAAGTTGATGAGTTCGTCTTCAGTGGGCTCACTAACCACACTTGAGCCATAGTATTCAAAGCAGGCAAGTGAACTAAATCAAACCTGGTGAATCTAACAATCCCGAAAATTCAGAAAAGCCAGGGAAACGGCTGTTGTACGACAATGTTTACCGTAATTTCCACTGAGTTGTATGAAACATCCTCACGAAAATGCTAACTACGAAGTTGAACGATACAAAGAAAATAGGGGCTATGTAAAAATAGAACTTAAAAACTGATAAAAGTCTCATAGGTGCGCATGTCATCAAGTGGGCCGAAACTTCAAACAACCATGTACTTCGTCGAACGGGGAACGTGACGAAGTAACCGGAGCAATGGAGCTACGCCGATAACGTTGCAGTTGTAAAAACGCATCGTGGTACAGAAAGGACCCAAAACCATTGCCCCAAATCATAGAGAGAAAAGTAAAGCATTCAGCTGTAGCACCCTTCCAGTGCCTAGCCGCTATGCTACACCAAGGAAGCACGAGGGCTGGGATACTGCCAGGTTGCCCAAGCCTAGACAGGGGAATTCGAGAGGCGGAGGTCGGATTCGAACCACGGACCTTCCGGTCAGTAAATTCGCGCTCTTACCACTTGGGCCATCTCGCCCCCGAATCATAGAGAGACAGACAACCGAACAACAGCTCAAATCTACCTCCCCTATCCTTATACGCATGTATGTTTTTAATGGTACTTAAATCTGATGGATGTGATGGATACGCGGGATCCAAGCACGAAACCATTTTACTTACATGCAAGCACACGCAAGCATAAATAAAGTCGTCGAACGCGATGCAACCACGAGTGGTTCTGTCAAACCGTCGAAGCATCTGACATACGAACGGGTGTGACAAATCATACCCGAAGGAGCGTAGTGCGACTTGCATTTCTTGAGCGTCGATCGCCCCTGACCGGTCGGTGTCGTAGCGCTGGAAACAAGTTTTCCACTTGTATACGTAATCGTACAACGCGGCAAATTCGTTGAATTCGATGCCACCACTGCCGTCTCGATCAAACATCTTCATCATCATGCTTACCGTGTTGATATTGAACGGTAAGTGAACACCTGCAGAGATAAAAGGAGGTTTGAATGTATCCTGATCACACAATAGAAGGGGGAACAAAATCGTGGGATGATGGAAAGCGACCGCAAGAAATACGCAAGGTGAAACATAGCCCATAGATTGCCGACAAAACTGAAAAGGAAAGAATATCCATGGGTGTGGAGAGAATCTGGTGTGGAGTCTGAGATTCAATTGCCGTATGACTAAAGGTCTTATTTACAAACAAAAGGCTCCGGAGTGGGAAGGTGAGTATGGATGCGGAATGTGCTACCTACCAAAGCCATTTTCACCCAGTAGATTTGGACAGAAACTAACAGCAAGGCGGTCATTAACACTGACTAGCAGCGTCCCAGACCAAGCGCATGGGGATGTACAATGGTTCCACCCTAGTAGTGATCATTCTGACAAGCTCCCACAAAGTACGATCTCTGGACAATGGAAAACGTCAGGAAGACTATGGAACGTAAGTCCGCTGGAAAACCAAACGTTTTCAAACTGACTTGAATTCATATTAACATAATCTGTTTCCAGCTAGAGATACCTAGTTTCATGATCGGATCTCCCACATTGATATAGATCTAAGGCAATGTTACCAGGGTGATCTTTCCTATCGAACCTATTTGTCAGTGGTATAGAGATGAGAACAACTCAACTCGAACAAAACAATTGTGCTAGATACTTCGGAATACTTGTTCAAACGGTGCTCGAAGGTAAACCTTATTTCCCATGTAACCGGAAAATATCATTTTGAAATGATTCGAAATGCTTTGAATATGGAAGCCAAAGCCATCCCCACGTATCACAAGGGTTCCAGTAACACTTGTGAATCGGCCACCAAATCGGTTTTTGGATGCAACCTGAACAAACCCGAGTCTGTCAGGCATTACATCTCAAGGAGTCATGTTTACGTAAATGTATTCTCATTGGGTTTGGCCCTACTCGAGTCCATGTAGCATTCTTACCATTAAATTTCAGATCTTCATGTATACCACTCTTTCGCAGAACCCAACCCACTGATAACTGCCGGGGCTAGACTTCCATAAACACTGGATTGTTGAACATTGAATTTAAGTCTTTTCAAGCTCTAAATTTCGAAGTGTTTACAGAACCATGTGGATTGCCGGAGTGAGTCAACTCGATTGAAAACTATTCATCACACCAAGGGAGTCGCAGATTTGCGCATATGACATTCTGCTCAACAGCGTCAGTGCTATCCATCGCCACTTGAACAAGAACGCCAGAATTGGTAGTAAAAAACCAAGCGCAAAAGACGACTGAAGACAAATAGTGTGTTACATATACAGCGCACTGCTCCGTATCCCTGCGAAAATCAATTTTTATGGTGCTATACCTATTGCGGTGCTGGAACTGACATTTTGCGATTTATAATCTATAATGTAATGAATGCTACTGACCCTAGAAATAACCCATTTTTTGCCCTCGGTCTTACTCCACGGGCAAAATGCGCTTATGCTGTTCCACATAGGACTTTGCGCAAAATGGCGTATGATCTTAACTACCCTGCTTGGGACTCCGTTGATCTGATGTGGCAGGCCACCCAAAAACAGTTACCAACCACTTAATGTCTTAT
The DNA here is from genome assembly GCF_000715545.1 of Opisthorchis viverrini. NCBI lineage: Eukaryota > Metazoa > Platyhelminthes > Trematoda > Opisthorchiida > Opisthorchiidae > Opisthorchis > Opisthorchis viverrini. The sequence continues at coordinate 326,099 of NW_008751938.1, forward strand.
ATCTCAGTACAATATCATAGAAATTCTAGCTATAGACTGTTTCTCAAACTTTCACAAAATGATTGAGTCTGGTTATCTTTTGAACCCCTCAATAATCTTGCTCTTGAAATTTTAATTACATTGATACTACCTAGGACACTAGTGAAAGTCCGAAAAATCATGTCACGGGTGCTTAAAAATCGCAGTTTCGCTTGATCCAAGGAACAGACTTCAAAGTTGTTACTGGATCAAATACGACAGAACAATAGGGTGAATTGCACTGGGGGTCGATTAGCACGACAGTAGCACGGTGCGGTCCATTCGGCGGTAACGGGGCTGTGACAAACATAATAGTAACAAAACGGTCTATATTTTCTGTATGTTTCTGACCATTTCAACAAGTATCCACACGTGAACATGAATTCCGATTTTAGGAAAATATGTTTGTCAAGATTTCGAAACCGAGAGAAGTTGATGGGATGTGAACGAAGTAAAGAAAATTGATGGGTTCCTTAACTTCATCTGGTGGGAAAAAAACTAGATACGTATCGGGAAATCATCTGAGTGAACTTGAAATGAAAGCCTAGAATGAGGATTCGACCGAACCACACGGAACACTTAGCAATGTAGAACAAACATTTGATTCTGGAGAGCCTTGTTCAGAGTTGAATCCCTCACTACAATTCTAGCCGAATGGTATGATATCGACACTTATTGTCATTGCAATTATTCACAATCTAATTATAGGTCCATCTGACACAACTATCATCCAACAAAGAAGTCGCAACGGCATTAGTAACTCGTCAACCGTCAGTCTTAAAACTACCATAGTTTCTATTATGTGACCGCATGTTAACCTCATTCGTTTGCTTTATCGCTCTTTCTCATAGAACTAGCTGTTGTTGTTTTGTGCAGGGACGGAGTATGCTATTAGGCGTGATCCTAGCTATGCAACCGTGGTCAACGTCAATGAAAATGCCAAGTACGTCTCAACAACTGGTGAGGACGTACCAAGTGGACCGTTTCAGAGATATGTTTTGCAACCTTGTGGTGATTCCTAATTTTCACAATCCTCGCACAATAACTCAGACTGCTTCATAACAGCAGAAGCAGCAAATCAGGTTAGTAGCCGAGCACACCCTCGTAAAATTATTGAACAAGCCTCAGTATGGAGTCCTTACCGTTGCTCAATGCGGACTGGAGCTCATTTGCGTCGATTCGCCCGTTGCCATCTTTGTCCGAACTAAGGTAAATACGAACGAATTTGAAATACAAATACCTTTTGAAAATTTTCAGAAGGGATTTGACGTCCACTCGTGTGTATGGTGGAGGCCGGGCCATGGGATTAATGGATGCTGTCAATACAACTGGTAGGATGTCGTAAGTGGAAAGAAAGGATTACCTAAAAGGTGAATGAGAGTAAAACTTGAGAAGTGAACAGACCATGCACTTTCATTTAACTAATCTGGTATCAGCAGGTTAAGTGTTAAGAGCCCATTTTGCATGGATGTTGGTTAACTGCACTAGCGATTCCGGCGACTTGGCTGCCGAAAACTGGACGAATGATAGCTTACTTTTTTTAATAGTACTGACTTTAGTCCATGGTTTCGCTATAGTTTTATCGACTCCAGGGGTGATCTCGTGCTAGGGGAACTTTCCAGATGCATGAATCTATGCGCTCCACCGAATGAAAGACCGAGTGGGGCATTGGTCAACCCAATAGTGAGGCTTTACATTTCTATCGAGGCAAACTCAGTTCAAAATTGTGCATAAATAATTAATAAAAAATTGTTCATCTGCTACGCCTATCAGCCATGCCACTCGAAGGAAGCATGAGGACTGAGATACCGCAAGGTTGCCCGGACCTACACAGGAGCAACCGAGACGCAGGGGTCGATTTCGAAACACGGATCTTCCGTTTAATGATTTTGTGCCCTAACCACCGAGCTAACTCGAGATCGTAATTGGAAATGAAAATTACCAATTTGGAAGACACATCTTGGGCTCATAGATAACCCAGACATTGAAATGAGGTCCAGACGGTGTTTCGACGTCGCCGCATGTTTAATTTGTAGAAACATTCTTCAGTGTCAACGACGGTAAAATCGAAGAGACTGAGCAGCCGTGAGAACCCCGTTGGGATTGGACAAAAGAGCAAGAAATCATCACATACATAAGTACCTGTAAAAAATGAGAATCCAAGGATTTCATTACACTGGCAAACCATCCAGAAACTCTGTTGGCCAGCGAGCGGTTCCAAATGATCGCATTGTCTCAGATATCAAGAGTACTCCTACCGCCTAAGAAAACTGGAAAAATCGGTCTCGTGTAGGTATAAAGTATCCAGGGCAAAAGTTAGTGTTCTCTCACTAGCAAAGTCATCGCCATCATCAGCGTTGAAGGTATCACCAGAATAAGATCGTAGGATGATAAGTGCAAGTAATTTAGAAGCAAGGATGAGCAGACTTAAGCCGCGGTATCTATTACAGCCCGGACGTTGCTCCTTTGGTGACAGATATGACAACGGTGGAGACCCATACAAGGATTGTCTTCGGTAGCAGCACCGGATGCAGGACATCATCTATATCCGTTTCCCGTGCATTTTAAGGTATTGTGACCCCGGTAAGGTAGTTAATAGTCCACCTCCATTATTAAATAGTAAGAGAATACAGGACCAAACTTTCGGTGAGTAGCTGCCGGGCCATCCGAAGGAAGCACGAGGGCTGGTATAATGTCAGGTTGTCCAAACCTAGACAGGAGTCGAAATGCAGAGGTCGAGTTTGAACCACGGACCTCCTGGTCAGTAAATTCGCGTTCTATCCTAGCCCTCATTACCACCAAGATGCCCCATTTTACTGGAACACCTCCTGCAAATTTTCACAGCCGCCTTCTTTGATACACATCCAGTTTATCCTAGTTCACCATCTTGTTCACATATGCGGATGAACTTCGAATGATTGTGGGTTTTCTTATATTCATGAATACGCGGTTTGGCACGTGGTTTGGGCTGAGAGATCAGGCCAACTTCCCATCATGAACCTCTTGGCGCGATACCTAGTCGTACCAAGAGACACCTACTGAATGTAATCAGTAAAACATTTAATCCAAAGTTTACCGACTTGGTTAGATGCACACAAGTCAAATCATTCTGATAACTAGCGCACATTTATAGTCTAGCCAAGTGAGAAAGGTCGACCCTGTTGATGCGGACAGTGGTTCTAGCGCGACCAAAGTTCAGTACCGTGCTGCAGTACCTGCTGCTGTACCGTGATGCAAAGAATGCTGGAAACGTGCGCAAATTGTTCCAGTTGATTCGTTCGACTGGTCTTCGGAAACCTCTTGTCAATGAAACAATCAGGGACCATCTGACTGGCTGTAATTCGACCAAGCTCGCAGTACGGTACCCATATGCAGATAGGACCCTTTCAGCTTACCCAAGGATGGACGTGCGGAGCCGTATTAGGAGCCACACATTAATCGGTGGGCGGAGTTCTGCGTAATCCTCAAGTTGGCGACAATCGCTTTCACAGAACCATATCTCGTGTGGGTTTGTGTCGGCGAATCCGTAACGAGGCAATTAGAAAGCGGGTTTTCAGTTGTGCAACGGGGACTTCCACTGAAAGATGTGTCGAACATCAGAAGATGCATAGGTTAGGCCATGTACTACGTATGCCGAACCATCGTTTGCCGAATACAGTGCTATTTTCCGTGCCCTATTCAGAGTAGCGGAGCACAGAAGTGGCCAACCCTTGGTCTGGCATCGGTGTATGAAGGATGTTACGAGACGTTTGGGTGCTGTCAGGATGTGAACCACGTGATCCTCACTGCGCCTGGTTGGAGACGTTGCAAGACATGGCTGCTGATCGATGTTAGTGGTGCTCTTATTACCAGCCTCTATCCAGATTGCCTGAATGAGTGTCTGGAGGTGCAACCACCTGGGAATGATTGTAGTAAGCTTCGCTGTCCACCTTTATTCATTTCTTCACAATAAGGCTTTCAAATAAATCATGGTTGTACGGTAGCGAAGCATCAGCGTTGAACACTTATTTCATTCTGCCCACGATGATGATGAACACAGTATGATATAACAGAAAGGAATGAAGGTTACGAGAATTCTGGTTGCTACTAGTGTTGTTTGCCCTCCAGGGTGGGGCACACGTGACCCTCTTTGTGCTTAGCTTCGGACACCGAAGTGGATGGCGATTGATAAATGTAAGGGGCGTTCACGCCGTCAGTTTTTATTCAGACTGTCCAAATGAGTGTTGGAGGTGTAGGCAAGTTGGGTGTTTATGACAGGCTAGCTCTAAGCCATCCTCCTTAATACCATTTCTTTTCTCCATTATTCAAACAAATTGGCATGGTTGAAAGGCAATTAAGGACCAGCGTTCTTCCTCTGGATTGCTGACAATGACGGTGAATTGGTGGGTCCCAGGGTCCATCAAACTGATAATGGACTAGCAACGTCTCCTGGGAGGAGTCGACGACTAAAGGCAACGAAAAAGTTGTTAGAACGACCGTGGAGGAGATAGAATTTTGGGCTGGTCGCACCACATTAATCCAGGTGGGAGGAGCGTTCTCAGCGCATTCAGAGTAAGAGTATGAATGCCGTGGAAATTATTAGGCGGGCTAGGCATCTGACGTAAAACAGAGTCAAACCAACGTCACTGACCCAGCAGTTCGCGGAGACCAACCAATCGCACAGGTGTGGCCAATTTATCGAAGTGGAGAACGGGTATGGAACAGACGGTAGGGAAGTATGCAAACGTAGCTAAAGAGGACATCTAAGTAAAACATACGGACAACACAGACATCAATCAGGGTCGCTTATATGTCTGTACTGTTCGAACCAGTTGTTCACCTAAAAACCTGTTGGTGAGGATGCTGACTCGACAGGGTTGTAGCAATTCCGCAGCATCAGTATTATTAAGACACAAAGGATGGTTCGCATCGGGTCTGTGTAGACTATCGGTCACCAGATGAGGTACTTGGAGCCGATGCACGCCCAAGATCGGGGCCGGTCAAAGCCGTCCAAAAAATTTGCAAAGCCAGGACGTTTTAAAAATTCTACATACTCAGGCCACTGGCAAGTTCGAATGGTGGACAGCAACACACATAAAACGGCTTCGACAAATTATTTGGACTATATGAGTTTAGGAGGGCATCACCAGCTACTTTTCAAAGGACGATAAAGGAAATATCTGGGAACCTAAAGACATATTTTATGTTAGTATAGATGAAGGATGCCCCAGTCTTCTCATGAGATAATCACAAACGTGAGAAACACTTGGAGTCAGTACTTCAAGTGCTATGCTAGGCTGTGTTCCAAGCCAAACCAGATCAACGAAAGCTGTCCGCACCCAAAGTTAGTTATGTGGAACAAAATCGACTGAACAAGAAAATCTCGATTGCTCACGGGAAGCTCAGGACCATAGGGGATAACCTAAAGTGGTTAAGACAATGAAGATGTGCTTCGGACTAGTGCGACGTTGCCATCATCATATTGCAGACTTGACTCACCCGCCAGTAACATTACACATTATATGTAAAAGGATGCCAAGTATTAGTGGACGAAAAAAGGCCAACAGGCCTTCAAGCTTTTAAAACAGTCTTCATTCAAAACAGAACACTAGCTTTTCGGGGTTTAGTTAAAACCATTTCATCTAAAAAGTGATGCATTCGGTCTAACGGTAGCAGTGATCTTAGAACAAAGGCACGAACAGTCGGTGATAGCAGTGTGCTTCCCTCTCCCTCCCGCGTCCAAAATCCAGCCAAGCGAAAGTACTTCACGATAAAGAGAACTCGCCTATCATTTGAGCTTTAGGATAGTTCAGATTATGCATCTGGAGATGGAAATTTTCCGCAGTCCGCTAAAGTGCATGTCTTCTGCAAGACCCCTACGGATGCCTGAACAGATGGAACATAAGTGTTTAGCTGTAGCACCCCTTTGGTGTCCAACTGACACTCCTATCGAATAAATAAGCGGGACTGAGCTACTGTCATTTAACCCAGGCCTAGAAAAGAGCGGATGAGATACGTACGCTGGGTTCGGACCACGATCAGTACGTGCCTTAATCACTGGGCTTTCTGGGACTCAGATGGCACATAGCTTCATATGGTTACGATTTCAAGGTAAAATACACAGCAGAAAGAGCTAACGCGACGGATGATGCATTACCGCAGCAGAAGTGAAAATAAGTGAGAAGCCAGGAGGCCTATCAATCAACGATAAAAACAACCCAGAGAGCCCCCAAAGAGTGTGCATTGGGCCAACGGAAGGTCGGTGAAATATGTTTGCCACGAAACTCCACGTACCCCGTGTGTTTGAATGCGTGGTTACGTATACGGTGTTGAGCCGTAATAACGCGGTAGAATAGGTCTAATAACAGCTATTTACGGTAATATGGTGGTGACTTTACCATTATTCACCGTTGAAATATGATCTAATGACGATCATTTAATCGTCCAACCACCGGGAAACACGGTTATTTAAACGTTCAATTGCCGGAAAACGTGGTTATTTGACGGCTATTTAACCGAGCAATAGCCGCAAAACACGGTTATTTGACGGTTCAAATAAGCACTTGTTAACCATAAAAGGTGGTTATTTGACGGTTATATAACCGTCGTATACCTGGAAAACTCGGTTAGTTTGGACTGCGTGTGCCGGTAGGGCAAGATCGAACCATTCTGGTTGGTAAGCAGTCGGAATACTAGCTGGCCGTTGTTCAGCTATTCTGTATTCTGATGAACTCCGGTCTACTTCGGTGGAAACTAGGATTTTAACCGCGGAATAGATCCACAGCAACAATAAAAGGAACGGTGGACTGAGGCAGAACAATAGGACGACGAATAATTTCTGCCATACCATGTGGTCGGCTGGGAATGATGATCAGTTGAACTTTCACCCAGTAGGCGTGCTTGGTCTAGACCCTAAGGACGCCCAAGATGGACACATCTGGATGGCGCGCTTCAAAAGTTTTCAAGGATTTTGATTCTACCAGAAATCCTAAACGAAAAGAATCCTGAAGGCTATTTAACGATCTAATTGGACGCAGAAATAAGGCGGTGGTCAAGTAAGAGGTTCAGACAGAGTTGAGTGATGAGGTCAGCCATTTAATCGCTCCTCTCAGAGGCTTTAGGCTCTGAATCGGTAGCATTGCAGTGCAACGTATTCAGAGTATTGAAAAGCCTCGGCTGCACTGAAGCACCCCTACAACTATATAGAGCCCCAAACTACATGTGGTGGTCAGGCTTGAGAGAGTACATCAGGACGGGATGGTTATTACCTAGCCGTCTTCAGAGAATCTGTTCACTTACCTGACAGAACGCACTGATTCTATACGGAGTCAATAAGGGCTCAAAGAATAAAGCAAATCCAATCATTTCTAGCTTCAGAAAGGGTAAGCGAAAAATGTAGAATAGTGTGACATGAGCCTGAAAGCTATGGCATCGAAAGATGGAATCAGGTACCATATTTCGAAGCTTGCCTGAACACAGAAAGGCAGAAAAGGCATCAGCAGTAGACTGTTGCCATTAGCACGCCCTTGCATATGCAGCACGGATTCACGGATTCACGGAGTGATACACAGGATCGAGGCTTTTGCCCAAGTTTCCCGGGTCGGTTTTGTTCTTGTCGGTCAGTGGCTGTCGTTCACCATGCACTAATTTACACGGCAGAGAACCGTATAGGGAGACCTGGGTGATGACCACACGATGGCCGGTGCCGAACAGCATTATTGTAGTTGTAGGAATCACGGTACCATGACAGCAACCCAGTCCATGTACAAAGATTTATGTGGGATGTGATGTCAAAACGCTCAAACATGAATAGAAGGACGATTATGGTCCACGATGAAACCTTTAGCTAAGAAGCCTGATCATCAGCAGTAACCGAACTTCAAATACACGAAGCTCGAATGCACACTACAGGCTCCGGAGTAACAATGAGGCCGGAACGGGGACCACATAAAGGGCCCATTCGACGGGCAGATACAGAACGCAGAACGAGGGTTAATGACAAACTCGAAGGTAATTCCGAAGGCGAATCGTTGACTAATGAGAGCCCAGCCATTTCGTAAAAACCCAAGCAAATGATTGGCTGGACCGTGTCACGTGATCGATACCCAATGATGGCTGCGGTGTAGAACGCCAGCGCCTAGACGCACAATGTATTTTTCTGCAAAACCCCTGCGGACGAAATAAAAACTTTAACGTCAAAATGTTGCACTTCTTTGCATATATGCGTAGACTGAAAACCCCCCTCATCTGCCTTCATTTTTTTGCGATTTGTTTTAATCGATGTCATTTGAAAATTATTGGCGCACATTCGGATTGAACTTCGTCTGCTATGGCCTCGGAAGTGGTTTTCGTTGAGAAATTTGTGGGTGTGTCGTTTTCATCCTTCACGGCATTTGAGGAGACCTTAAATGAATACTTGAATGAATACGGAGGCAAAGGAACCAACTGGCAGTGACCTCTTATTTTCTGGAACACAACCACAAACTGTCAAAGTTTCTTTACGATCGGCTTCCAGTCAATCGATGCTTAACCGAAAACGAGTTGCGCACATGCCAGGCCCTGCTGAGATATGGAACGCCGTCATCTGAGGTGCGGCAGTTTGTGGCGGATGAATTCGGAAAGATTCTTACAACTAAGGATATACACAACTACCGCCGGAAGTGTCGACCGGCTATGTTGAGTAGGTGCCTAATGGTTGGGTTTTAATGTAGCAGATGATATGCCTTCGGTCCTGGCAAAACTTCGGGAGACCGGACGCGT
>NW_008751938.1:335625-341606 GCF_000715545.1 Opisthorchis viverrini
GTCCGTGTTTTCGGGTCCACAGAGGAACTACTCGACGGCCGTGAGTCTGTCTGACAACTACGACTAACTCTGTAGAGCGCCGGCTAGATGAAAGAGATGAAGATGATTTCATGTGATCCGCATGTTAGTGGTGTGCGTCGGTTAAGATCGTCCAGCTGTCTGGTGTTATCGACGTAGGCTCTATGTGGCTAGTTAGTTAGGTATCGTGTACCCCTAGCCGCATGTTAGCGGTGTGCGTCGGTTAAGATCGTCCAGCTGTCTGGTATTATCGATGTAGGCTCTATGTGGCTAGTTAGTTAGGTGTCGTGTACCCCTAGCCGCATGTTAGCGGTGTGCGTCGGTTAAGATCGTCCAGCTGTCTGGTATTATCGATGTAGGCTCTATGTGGCTAGTTAGTTAGGTGTCGTGTACCCCTAGCCGCATGTTAGCGGTGTGCGTCGGTTAAGATCGTCCAGCTGTCTGGTATTATCGACGTAGGCTTTATGTGGCTAGTTAGTTAGGTATCGTGTACCTCTAGCCGCATGCTGTGGTGTGCATCGGTTAAGATCGATGAACCCGAAGGACTTTCTAGCATAACTCGGAACCTGTAATGAAAAACTCTGTAAGTTGCCAGTCAACGTTCACGATGTTTAGCAAATAATTAGCGTGCACCACTGGCAACAAGGAATCATCGGCCAAAAGTTGTTTGCACGAATGCGCCTGCGCATAAGTTGCATCTCCAAAGGCCATTTAGATTCTAGAATGTTGAGGAAGTCTGTTCCGGTGGAAAAATACCTGAAAGTTACGTTCATTGTATGTGAGTCAACCTTTTCCACAATTCGCGATTTTTTTCATCCGTTAAGGTATTCAAAGTCGGCGGTGTTTATTCACCTGGAGATTTAGTTCACTTAAACAAATCGCCATAGTAAAGAATTTTCACTAATACAGGAGCATGTACCTTATACATAGACATTCTACACTATGAAGTGGGAAGTCTGAAAATGCCGTAGATTTCGAGAAATCAATCTCATTGTGCGAATAGCCAGCGGCGTGTAGAACAGGGATTCTCAAGAAGGCAGATTCACTCGTCCAACAGCAGTGGCGATGGTCCGAGATATAGGTCGCGAGCCGGGTACGCACTGGAACGAGATTTGTCCCGATTTGCCAGATTAAACGTCAATAAGAACCATTATTTTGGGATCCGCCGCTCCAATCAGAGAGGTTGCAGCCCGACTGTGCTCAGTATTCGCACAGGGGAATTGATTTCGCTTAAGTGATGAAATTTTCAGGGTTACCATTTCAAAGCGAAAATGTCTAATTATTCGGCAAATTGCTAGCATGGATCTTCCGTTTTAGTGAGCGGATCTTCAAGTTTAATCATTACCGGCTGTGAAAACCGGGCGCTCAGTATTCGCCTAATGGCATTCAATTTTCGACGACTATGACGTGCCCCCGATGGGTTAAAGCGATCGAACAACTGAGTTAAAAGTACCAGTCCAACGGTTTGGGCCCCATTTAGGCATCCCGATGGCTCGGCGATGCTGGGAAATTATTCCACCAGAATCTTCCACCACAGGTATGATTGCTTCAGTGGACAGTGAAATTCAGTGAGCTGCAAAAATATGTGGATAGATAGGAATTTTTGGACTGAGCACACACACTACAAAATGCAATATTTTGGCTCAAAAAGTGTTACTCCACACCTAGAGATTTTGCGCCTGAGAGCATTGTGCTGCTAATAGTCATCTGCAAATGGTGAATAACGTACGGATATATCGCGAATCGTGGTTAAACGTGAATCGTTTACAGTGGACGAAATTCGCAAATGTTTCTGCAGACGATACAATTCACTGAGCTTTCTAGAAGATATACGGCCTTTATGGATGCAAAATACGCGGAGGTGCCACACCTGTAAATAATGTTTGCAATTTATACCCGCTTGACTGGTCCAATGCCGTATTATACATTCATGGATCGATAATTGCTATTACCAGTTGTCACCGCGGAAGACGAATCCATTCTTTTTGAAAACTCGTGCGAGGCTGAATGAACGTAAGGCTCGCAGGTGTTGATGATCTATGCAAGTGCAAAGTTCTGCGTTGTAACTAGCGATATATTCCAGGACGACCATGTCGTCAATCATGGATGATTACTGAATGAATTTAGCTGACACACAGGACTACCATGTAGCTGGAGGTCCACGTTACCTGATCAACCGGCTACATGCAATCTACGTTCATCATAGTGGACGGCTGAGCGAACCTAGCTGACTAACATGCGGCTGGGAGTCCATGATGCCTAATCAGGTGGCCGGACGAGCGGTACTCATGCCATTCGTGAACAGGGAAGTGCACAGCTTGTACTACAGGCCAGAATCAGTTGCTTTAAGAATTCCCCGAAGAGGTTTGGCTGGGACTGAAGACGTATCATCTACCATAGTAAAACCCAGCAATGCGCCACGTACTTAACATGGATAGACGACATATCCGGCAGTGGTTGTTTATGTCCTGGGTGGTAAGGACCCTGCTGAATGCATTGGCTAGAAAATATCGCGCCTTACATGACGGTGTTGAACGCTTCAGCGGGGCTCATCAGGTGCCCAGCTCCTCTTAGGCTAGCCGTCTATCTACCGAAAGTCGATTGTACAAATACTAAGAAAATTTATGGTTGTGTTCAAGATAATAAGAAGTCCCCGAGAGATGGTTCCCTGTCTCCTAAGACAGCGCACTAAGTGGCAAGCACTACGCCTACTAATAGTGAACATAGGTACGCTCAGATTACTAGCTTCTTCGGATTTCAGGAACTTCCGTTCGTCTTGCAACCCATCTGCTTCGCACAGTGTACTCAGGATATTCGCATTCCCGATATTTCTACCGAGACCGTGGCTCCAGCGTGTATAAGTGGTTGAATTCCCAATTTCGGGGCCTTGTTTCTATAACGACCGATCGCGGATCGTGATATGACTCGTAACTATTCCAGGTTCTTGCTGAATTACCCGGATGCAAACGCATTTGCACCACTGCCTATCATCTTCAAGCAAACGGCCCATATGCACGATTTCACCGAAAGTTGAAAACAACCACAAAATGGTTCATCTGGTTGGTCTGATCTACTATTGCTGGTATTGCTACATTTACACGCTATGTGTCGTTCGCCCTTGAGCTGTTCTTTAACAGAACTTGTTTGCTGCACAACATTACGAATACCGGATCACGTTTTGGCCCGGATAGTCAAAATATCCCTGATTCATCTACCTGCGTAACTAACAAAACGTACGTATCTTTACTACGCTATTAATCACCTGCAACACAAAACAAATAATTCTTTCTTCCTCCAGACCTGTTCACCGGTTCTCATGTTTTTATTCGTTCTGATCATGTTAAACCAGTCCCGCAAACTCCATAAACCGGTCCTTTCCGTGTTGGTCTGCAGAATGAAGACTAGTTTGCCGTTCTTTTTCACCCTAAACGGGAAAAAATCCTATTCATTACTTCAAACCCACTTAATTAGAACCTCTTGAGCGAAGTGCCCCTGAGAGACCACAACAAAGTGCCCTCGATAAGTTTGCACGCACATCCTCAAACCTACAGACGATCGCCCTGCACAACCACACCGCACTAACCGTTTTGGCAGACACGTACATTGACTAGACCCTTTCATCGTAATTTGACACCAGATATTTCATCACAAGTTGGTACCTCACGTTCAACCGACCTTTTTTCCTTTTCGATAGGCAAACGTACTTGTAGCTGTTACTTAATCTAATTAGCGCTTCCGCATCCACTGTCTCTTTCGTGCTTTGTTTTGTTCCACATTGTCGCAGGTTAACATCCTCCACCATTTCATCAGCATCTAGATTCCTCGCTCGCTAGGGAACAGTATTTATATGTATTCATGTTCGTGCACACATCAAACGGGAGGGTGCCCCCTCTCTTCAAACTGCACACAATACATAGGCACACAACTCGGCCCAACACACCACACACGCGAGTTCACACAGCTCCACACTTCTCCACGGATAATAAGGAGCACATGTAGCAGCTAAACCGCAGAGCAAACGCGTCTCGGGTCCAAAAATTCCTGTCAGGAACTCTCAACAAGTGTCCTCGAACGATAAGTCTCTTTCTGGTTTGTTCCACCTTTTCTATTTTAAATATTTTATCAGCTGCACCTAATTATTGTACACATCATCATCCTTCTGGTAAAAACAGACGATTTCTAGCGCTCAACTTTTCATGATCAGCCTAATTAAGTCACATCTAGATAACTGACACACATGTGAAGCTACTGTTAAAGCCACGCCGCTCAGTATTCGCGCAATGTAATTGATCAATTGAAGGCCACGGCATTTTCAGGCTAACGGCTTCATAGCATGCAATGTCTATGTATAATGCATATTTTCATGCATTATTGCAAATGATCTACCATGGTGATTTGTCCATGTGAGCGAGTCTTCAAGGTCAATAAACACCGCCGACTGTGAATACGTTGCATAATGTAATAAGAAATCGCGAATTGCGGAAAAAGGTGACTCACTTACAACGGATGGAACTTTTAAAAGCTGAAATAATTCCTTGAACATTATAGAATCTACATGGCCTTTGTGGATGCAAAATATGTGGAGGTGCATTCATGAAAACAATTTCGCTCAAAAATTGCCGCCACCAGTAAAAATTTCGTGATCCACGTTCATTATTGGCGAAAAGTAGTGCAAGTTTGTTGGTAAACAGTAGAGTGCACCATTTAGCTTTTGAGTTTTACTGGGAAGACCTTGGCGAGGATCGATTAGCCACATAGTATCCGGGTCGATCATAGCGGGCAGCTGAACGAACCTAGCTGATGCACGCGACTAACATGCGACTAGGGGTCCACGAAGCCTAATCAGGTAGCCGGAGCGCGCCTATCCATCTCTACCAGGGAAAGTTTCGAAATAGACGACATGGAAAGTTAAGATGTAGTGGTCGTTTTGCTTCCGGGAGGCATATGATCTTCTTCGTGAGGGGTGTTCATCTGGACGTTGAGGTCCTGAAATAAGATAGATCTACGTTAGGTCATCGCCATGAGGCCGTAGCAGCGCCTCAAGACGTGCGCTATAGTGGGATCCGTGTGCATTCTTGCCTAACACACGCAGACTTCCATGACACACTGTGCTGGGATTTTGTGCTTCAGTTCAGTTGAACACCATAAGGCGCCCTCTTTGTGGAGGAGGTAGCAACCACACCTTTGCGCTTTCCGGATGGCCCGGGGGCTAACAACCAAAAGTATTTTTATATGGGCTCAACTTTGTGACAAACCTAAGGATAATCACTTCAAGGCGGGCAGGTCCACCATACATACAGCCGACATTATATGGTACGCCATCCGTTACACACCAGCGGTCGCTGGTAGTGGTCGGTCTGTCACAGGGCACACAAAAGCCAAAGTCTGTATCCCTAGACTGCCATTTGGGTTGAGATGCAGTATCCTTGACCACCAATACCAGGCCGTCAGTTACACTTTGAGCCTTGACGCGGCAGGGTTTGCCCTTGAACAATCAATCGCCTAAAGTTAGTTGCGGTCCTCCTGGGGTCCAGCCTCTGAAGCTTATTCATCACTAGATTCAGTTATTTACGAAGGCCGTCAAAATCTGTCGGCGGTGGTTTGGGAACGATTGTTAGGGCACAGCTTTTTCCGATAGGTTGTAATCCGAAAGCCACCGTTGGTGGAGTGGGAATCAAGCTGAAAAATGCATGAAGAATCGTTCTTACCGCTTGAAACGGACAGATCTTCATATACAAAGGACAGGTGTATTGCAGGGGGCCGCATCGCTTAATGGAAAGGGCATGTGCACTCTCTAGCACAGGTGTCAACCGTCGGCGAACGTCTTGGTGTTTGCACCACAACCTATGGGTTAGTTAACGTAGCTTGATCTCACCTTATTTGTTCCAACACTATCATAGGGCAGGCTTGTCGGTCGAGGCCTCAAGTGCTTCAAAACGAGAGAACATGCAGACACAGCCATT
>NW_008751938.1:350486-367023 GCF_000715545.1 Opisthorchis viverrini
GGTGTTTGCTGGGTCAACGGTAAAAAACCTGTTTGCCAAGCTTTGTTCAAACAGGGCGTAAGTAAGAATTAGTTCCCCTCGGAGGCGACGGTCTCCAGGTACCCTTGATAGGGTCCCACGTCCTGCTGCTACACAAACTCGAGTCTTACGGGGTTCAAGGGAAAAATCCTACACTGGATCAAGGCGTTCCTATCAGATAAGTCATTCCGAGTGAGAGTAGGCTCGACCTACTCTCCTCCAGCGCCGGTCACCATTGGAGTTCCTCAAGGCTCCATTTCGGGACCACTGCTGTTTCTGATCTACGTCAACGACCTTCCAGATGTTCTTACAAGTCCATGTCTACCTTTTGCGGACGAATTGAAATCCTGGAGTTCCAATGCCAGTGCCCTCCAAACGGATGTAGACGCTGCAGAGCAGTGGTCGGTGGACTGGCATCTTCCTCTGAATAACGAAAAGTGCGTCCATATGTCATTTGGAGGAGGCTCAGCGAATGCCTTTTTTATGCATGGTGAGAAAGGACCAGAAAACATCATGGGGATAGTGCCGAAAAGAATTTGGGTATCTGGGTCTCCTCAAACTCGTCCCTCTCACTACACCATGAGAAATCGACCCAAAAGGCACTTGCCATTTTACGGATGATCCGACGCACTTTCTACCGTATCATTCGCACGGACTTCAAAACACGCCTTGAGGCCGGCGTTAGGCCGCTCCTGGAGTACGCCAACCAAGTTGTCTACACAGGACGCACGAAAGACCTCACCCTCATTGAGCGTGTCCAGCGAGCCGCTACGAGAATTGTTACCGGCCTCAAATCCGTGGTTTACGAAACGCATCTCGCGATGCTCGACTCCCCTGGAGTAACGTCGCCTCCGTGGGAACCTAATTCTTACTTATGCCCTGTTTGAACAAAGCCTGGCCAACAGGTTTTTCACCGTTGACCCAGCAAAAACACGGTGCGGACATGGTAGGAAGATTTTCAAGCTCAGTGTGCACACATTCATTAGGCAAAATTTTTCTCGTTTCGGGTAGTAGCTGGGTTGAATAACCTTGCTCCGACGGTTGTCCACGCTCCTTCTAGAACCCAGTTCAAATCACTACTAGACATTTATTTATGCGAATCCTCGCGCCGGCAAGCATACTGTCCCGCGCTGAGAAAATGAAGAGTAGTGCCAGACCCCTTTTCCAGTTGTACCTTTCAGGTGAACGACAGTCGCTGAATGACAAGAACAAAACCGACCCGGTAAATTTGGCGGAAGCCCTCGATCCTGTGTATCAATCCTTGAATCCGTGAATCCTGGTGTAGTCAGAGGAGCACCTTTGATGGAATCAAGCCGCTTAAATCCATTTTGGCGTCTATATTTACACTATCCTTGGTTCAATCTTCCTGTACACAACATATGTGTTTGCTGAGTCCCCACTGAACGACACAGTCGCACTTTTCGTCATTCAGAGCGGGTACCAGTCTAGTGAGCATTGCACCCTCGAATCCATTTGAAGGTCGCTGGTGCTGAAACTCCGGGTTTTCAGGGCATCCGGAAAAATTATAATAGACTTGAAAGCATATCTGGAAGGTCTTTGAAATAAGGTGGCCTTCTGGACGACGCACTGGCACCAGACATTCAGCAGATTCTGTAGATGATTGGCTGACACCTAACCCACTCTTTTAACCAATCACTTGCGAAGTAGGCGTATGGGCGGCTGCGGCGCTCCATTGTAAGACGTAAGATGTTAATCAGGCTGTTCGGTTTTGGGATCACGTTGTACACCTCTCCCTTAAGCCTGATATCTCAAGTTACAAGTCCACTCTTAGTGAAAATCACTATAACCATAACCTTTTGGTTTTTCAGTTTCGTGACTTATGGGGAATTCATGAAAGGCTCCGTAGGATTTCAATAACAGACGTAATCGTACTTTGGTTCAGTTGCACTATAACAGCGTTTTTAAGTGCTTGATCCTGTTGCACTCCGTCTTTGCCTAAGGTGTCACACGTTTTTAAAATACAGTTCTCAGTGGCCTCCACAGTTTCTACATGCAGATGTTGTGAGTGCTGTTGACACAAATCAGTGATACTCAAAGCGGCACGCAACGACGGTGTATAACTATACGTTCGAAAATGGGGTATCTGTTGCACTGGCGCGGTTTGTAAGCAAAGGAAGGATGAATTTTTCGTGAGTTTGTGGTATTAGCATCAGCCGTTGGCGGAGTTCCTGTGGTGAAGCCCAGATCAAAGTTGTCCTGATGCACCATCGGATTCAGGTAGCCCGCTCTGGGTGCACGACGTGTGCATTTTGATCCGTGTGTTTGATCCACTTAGTTAGGCCGGACTGAATTATGCACAACAAGCTGCCGCGCCGGCAATGATATCTTCTCTTATCCACTTAGGTCGTTCGCGTCAGCCAAACTGAATTGCAGTGATAGTTGTTAGACTAAGCCACTTGCGATCCGCCTTGAGTACGACCAAAAATATGTTGCTCAGCGATTGGCTGATCTTTGGTCGAGGAAAAACTGCCATTGTTGGTCTTCTGAAGGAGTGACGCAGCTTTAATCCCTATGTTGAAGTGAAGACACTCAATCCCGGCCACAGTGCAACTCTGCTTGATCCCATCCAATCTGGCTCTCCTCGATGGATCAATCCTTGCAGAATAAAACCAGAGAATACGTTTGAAGCTATGGTCTCCAGGTTGATGACTTGATGGTTTCCGCACCATGATCTTGCATCCCATCTGAATATGAAAATCGGGGCACTCTGTTCTGTCGGTTTTCGCTCCTGATTTCAAATATTTTGGGGTACAGTCATCAGGCTAGCCACAACACCTTCGCCACCTGTGAAGGGTACAGCATGTTAACAGACTGGACCAGGTGGTTTGCTGCGCTGAAGCAATGGAATTGCTCACTGGACTTCCTTCGTTGATGGCGAACTGATTTTGACGTCGTGGTAGAGTTTATTTTGTCTTTCGAAGATTGATTTGATGGGGGCACCTGAATTTTTCTTCTGTGTTCAGCTCATCGTTCAAGATACTGTTTCTGTAGATTGAAGCCCCATCCTTTTCGGGGGTCCTTTCGATAACACCCAGGCTCCTCGGATCAGTTGGTCGGATTAGACGAAAGTGTGCGATTGTTCACCGTTGCAAAATCTTACTCCATTTCCTGAGCTTCTGCAAACTACCAACGCTCTCTCTGTCAATCTTGTGTTTTTCACTACTCTGTGTTTGAAGTTTTCGCGCTTGCTGTCATAGTTGTTTGGTAATGGTATATTTCATATGGCTACCTATCGTGACGAGACCCATCGTTCATCGAGGGCGGTTTCAAAAGATTTGAACATGACTTTTAACTTTTTTCAATAGCCATTCAGTTCACCGATAAGTCAGTTGTATCCATCAAGTTCAGGAAGCTTCACAACCAACTTTGGTTTCACACATATTTCGGCCGTGTCGGGTAATGCGCTAGCTCACGTACGAGGGTCTACTTTGTACGACAAAAGGCCAAATATAGTTTTAGGGGATGCCAAATTGTTGAAATCCGATAGGTTCATGTCGAGAGCAGTTAGCGAAGCTCCTGCTGTCGAATTCCAGTTCATGGAGGCGATCACAAATGCACAGGTGTTGCAACGGATGGAGGAGAGTAATTTTTGGTCGGCATTCGGACTATCTTGCATGGCACCACGGAGGTCGTTGACGTAGATCAGAAACAGGAGCAGTCCCAAGACTTAGCCTTGAGGAACTCCAATGGAGACCGGCGCTGGAGAAGAGTAGGTTGAGCCTATTCTCACTCGAAATGATCTGTCTGATAGGAACGACTTGATCCAGCGAAGGATTTTCCCTTGAATCCCGTAAGACTCGAGTTGGTGGAGCAGTGAGACTCTGGAAAATATGGCATCTGATATGAGTCCATCGTCCTTGGCTTGGGTTAAGCTGTCCATAAACACGAGCGTGCTTGTCACGCAAGAACGGTTTGGGAGAAATCCATGTACCTGGAGTACCGTCGCCTCCGTGGGAACCTAATTCTTACTTATGCCCTGTTTGAACAAAGCCTGGCCAACAGGTTTTTCACCGTTGACCCAGCAAAAACACGGTGCGGACATGGTAGGAAGATTTTCAAGCTCAGTGTGCACACATTCATTAGGCAAAATTTTTCTCGTTTCGGGTAGTAGCTGGGTTGAATAACCTTGCTCCGACGGTTGTCCACGCTCCTTCTAGAACCCAGTTCAAATCACTACTAGACATTTATTTATGCGAATCCTCGCGCCGGCAAGCATACTGTCCCGCGCTGAGAAAATGAAGAGCAGTGCCAGACCCCTTTTCCAGTTGTACCTTTCAGGTGAACGACAGTCGCTGAATGACAAGAACAAAACCGACCCGGTAAACTTGAGCGGAAGCCTCGATCCTGTGTATCAATCCTTGAATCCGTGAATCCTGGTGTAGTCAGAGGAGCACCTTTGATGGAATCAAGCCGCTTAAATCCATTTTGGCGTCTATATTTACACTATCCTTGGTTCAATCTTCCTGTACACAACATATGTGTTTGCTGAGTCCCCACTGAACGACACAGTCGCACTTTTCGTCATTCAGAGCGGGTACCAGTCTAGTGAGCATTGCACCCTCGAATCCATTTGAAGGTCGCTGGTGCTGAAACTCCGGGTTTTCAGGGCATCCGCAAAAATTATAATAGACTTGAAAGCATATCTGGAAGGTCTTTGAAATAAGGTGGCCTTCTGGACGACGCACTGGCACCAGACATTCAGCAGATTCTGTAGATGATTGGCTGACACCTAACCCACTCTTTTAACCAATCACTTGCGAAGTAGGCGTATGGGCGGCTGCGGCGCTCCAAGACGAGACGTAAGATGTTAATCAGGCTGTTCGGTTTTGGGATCACGTTGTACACCTCTCCCTTAAGCCTGATATCTCAAGTTACCACTCTTAGTTTAGTGAAAATCACTATAACCATAACCTTTTGGTTTTTCAGTTTCGTGACTTATGGGGAATTCATGAAAGGCTCCGTAGGATTTCAATAACAGACGTAATCGTACTTTGGTTCAGTTGCACTATAACAGCGTTTTTAAGTGCTTGATCCTGTTGCACTCCGTCTTTGCCTAAGGTGTCACACGTTTTTAAAATACAGTTCTCAGTGGCCTCCACAGTTTCTACATGCAGATGTTGTGAGTGCTGTTGACACAAATCAGTGATACTCAAAGCGGCACGCAACGACGGTGTATAACTATACGTTCGAAAATGGGGTATCTGTTGCACTGGCGCGGTTTGTAAGCAAAGGAAGGATGAATTTTTCGTGAGTTTGTGGTATTAGCATCAGCCGTTGGCGGAGTTCCTGTGGTGAAGCCCAGATCAAAGTTGTCCTGATGCACCATCGGATTCAGGTAGCCCGCTCTGGGTGCACGACGTGTGCATTTTGATCCGTGTGTTTGATCCACTTAGTTAGGCCGGACTGAATTATGCACAACAAGCTGCCGCGCCGGCAATGATATCTTCTCTTATCCACTTAGGTCGTTCGCGTCAGCCAAACTGAATTGCAGTGATAGTTGTTAGACTAAGCCACTTGCGATCCGCCTTGAGTACGACCAAAAATATGTTGCTCAGCGATTGGCTGATCTTTGGTCGAGGAAAAACTGCCATTGTTGGTCTTCTGAAGGAGTGACGCAGCTTTAATCCCTATGTTGAAGTGAAGACACTCAATCCCGGCCACAGTGCAACTCTGCTTGATCCCATCCAATCTGGCTCTCCTCGATGGATCAATCCTTGCAGAATAAAACCAGAGAATACGTTTGAAGCTATGGTCTCCAGGTTGATGACTTGATGGTTTCCGCACCATGATCTTGCATCCCATCTGAATATGAAAATCGGGGCACTCTGTTCTGTCGGTTTTCGCTCCTGATTTCAAATATTTTGGGGTACAGTCATCAGGCTAGCCACAACACCTTCGCCACCTGTGAAGGGTACAGCATGTTAACAGACTGGACCAGGTGGTTTGCTGCGCTGAAGCAATGGAATTGCTCACTGGACTTCCTTCGTTGATGGCGAACTGATTTTGACGTCGTGGTAGAGTTTATTTTGTCTTTCGAAGATTGATTTGATGGGGGCACCTGAATTTTTCTTCTGTGTTCAGCTCATCGTTCAAGATACTGTTTCTGTAGATTGAAGCCCCATCCTTTTCGGGGGTCCTTTCGATAACACCCAGGCTCCTCGGATCAGTTGGTCGGATTAGACGAAAGTGTGCGATTGTTCACCGTTGCAAAATCTTACTCCATTTCCTGAGCTTCTGCAAACTACCAACGCTCTCTCTGTCAATCTTGTGTTTTTCACTACTCTGTGTTTGAAGTTTTCGCGCTTGCTGTCATAGTTGTTTGGTAATGGTATATTTCATATGGCTACCTATCGTGACGAGACCCATCGTTCATCGAGGGCGGTTTCAAAAGATTTGAACATGACTTTTAACTTTTTTCAATAGCCATTCAGTTCACCGATAAGTCAGTTGTATCCATCAAGTTCAGGAAGCTTCACAACCAACTTTGGTTTCACACATATTTCGGCCGTGTCGGGTAATGCGCTAGCTCACGTACGAGGGTCTACTTTGTACGACAAAAGGCCAAATATAGTTTTAGGGGATGCCAAATTGTTGAAATCCGATAGGTTCATGTCGAGAGCAGTTAGCGAAGCTCCTGCTGTCGAATTCCAGTTCATGGAGGCGATCACAAATGCACAGGTGTTGCAACGGATGGAGGAGAGTAATTTTTGGTCGGCATTCGGACTATCTTGCATGGCACCACAATTAAACCCGTCACCTGATCGGGCGGGCGAATAGCCACGCACAGAGGCATACCGAGTCTAAAGACACTAGTCATCATCATCATCATCATCATCGACAGCATGGGATTAGTTTTAAACACCGATGCTTCACTGCCGTACATCCATGATTTATTTGAAAGCCTTATTGAGAAGAAAAGGATAAAGGTGGACGGGGAAGGGACTTAGCACTATATTACTGCAATCTTTCCGAAGTGCCTTCACCTCCAGATACTCATTCAGGCAATCTGGATAGAGACTGACAATAAGAGCGCCACCAACATCGATTAACAGCCGTATCTTGCAGTGTTTCCAACTAGGTGCAGTGAGGATCACGCGGTCCCCATCCTGGAAGGCGAGTAGCACCGATTGCACCCAAGCGTTTCGTAATCTTCCTCATAACCCTCTGCCAAGTCAAGCGTTGGCCACCTCTACTTACGCCACTCTGAGTTGGCCATGAAAAACAACACTCTGTTCGGTGAACGATAGTTAGGCCTACTTATTACTTTTCTCGAACAGCGCAGCTTCTGATGCTGGACACATTTTTCAATGGAAGTACCCATCGCACAACTGAAAACTCATTTTCTGATTGCCTTGTTACGGATTCGCCGACCATACGAACTTTGGTCCTGAGATAACGATTGTCAAACACCTGAAGACGTCTCAGTTCCGCTGCTCGAACAGGCCAGGTCTCACAGCCGTACAACAAAATAGCCTGCATTATAACCTGATATACGTGTCCCTTTAGATTCAAAAATACACCACTTTGACACCACAGGTGTCTCAAATTAGCAAACGCGGCTCGAGCCGTGCAGATTCATGCATTAGCCTAATCTGCCACACTACAGTCAGAACTAATGCGACTTCCAAGATACATAAAAGGCTCCACAACTTCTAGTACCTCTCCATGGGCTGTAAGTAAAGTGTTCAGTGACTGTATGTCCACGAGCATGACCTTACACTTTGTGGGTTCAAAGCGCATACCAGAAGACGGGATGACTTTGGTCAGTTCATTCAAAAAACACGTGACCTTTCCTCTTCGAAAATGAGAATGATGTCGTCTGCATATTCTATATACGTTTCGTCACAGACTATCTGAACACCTGAGTTTTCGAGATCTTCCAGCGTTCGTCTCATGATGAACGCAAATTCACTGACCGGATGGTCCGTTGTTCGAACCCGACCTCTGCCTCTCGACTTCTGTCTAGGCTTGGGCAACTTGGCAGTATCCCAGCCCTCATGCTTCCTTCGCGTAGCATGGCAGATAGGCACTGGTAATTTTTACAGCTGAACGACTTTTTTAAATTTTTTAATCCCATGATTTCATCGATCACGGTGGACAGTAAACTCAACTGGGATTGCGTAAAACCGTGGAAACGGACTGGAGAATTTCGCTGAAAGCGAATGTGGAAGTTGTGTGGAGACAACAGCAGTTTTGTGGTAAATGCGTACCACTGAAGATAAGCGCCGTTGCCAGAGGACATGCTAATCGCTGTACGCTGTCGCCATCGGCTGTGCAACAAGTTTGTCGTCGAACCAACGCACGACAACTAGTAGAGGGACCAAGTATGTCGGAGTGAATCGTCCGCCAGGAAAAGAAAGGAACGAGTGGAATGTGAATAAATGATTGTGGTGAATGCAGTCCACAACCAGAATGAAATATGTGAATATCCGGTTTTGCAAACTGCCAGTTCTGGTAGATAACATCGGTGATGAAAATGTCGGTATTCGGCCTCCAACAAAGCTTCTGACGCAATCCCTCGCGCAACCCATTCCAACGACTCTGATTTCATAGCCGGGCTGCCTATCTAGTTTTCGCTTGTTGGATATGGTTCACAAAGGACACTGGGTCTATTCCGCTGACATCACCTCACTTCGATGTACTGAGATGTATTTATTTCAGTGCTGTCCGAAGATGTAGACACCTTATCCTTTGTGAGGTTCCTTAAGGAAATGTGGCTTCTTCGCACTAAGTCCCTGACCCCTTTTCTTTCCGCTGTTTGCCAAGGTTTTTTTTATGGCTGTATGATGGTCAAGCACCCGTATGTGTCACTGTTAGTGACGATGATGGAGTTCAACTCAGATGTTTTGCCGCCGCACAGCCATAATTTATTTGAAAATCTTATTACGAAGAAAAGAATAAAGGCCGGTGGGGAAAATCTAGTGTTAGCTCACCGCAATCGCCAGCATACTTTCAGACACTCTTTCAGACAATCTGGGTAAAAATCGCGGTGAGGACGGCACTGATGTCAGTCCGAAGCCATACTTTGAAGCGTTCCCGATCATGCACAAAGGGGATCACGCGAACCACATCCTGAAGAGTGACGCACCAGCAGTATACAGACGTTTTCTTGTCTTTACAAAGACGTTTCGGAATACCTATCACACCTCTCTGTCAGTTGACTAACCCTTTGCTTGCATCGCTCTAAATCGGACACTGAATACGGCATTTTCCGGCAAACTATGGTTCGATGTGCGGCGTGACTAAACCATCGCGGCTTTTGATGCTGGACACGCTCCTCCATTGAACTTAATGTCACACAATCGACCAATCGTTGTGGATTCACTGATACCAGCCTAAACATCCTCAGATTTATGTTAGCGGCTATCGAGGATTTAAAAGTATCAGATTTCCGCTGCTCACGAAAGCCGCGTCTCACGGTCACACAAAGACACCCCATACGGTAGCCTCATACAGCTTAGCCGCCATACGTCTCAAATTAATAAATGCGGCACAAGTCTTTAGAGACCTCATGTGTCACACTGCAATCGGAACTAATACAGCTTGTATGGCACGTTCAGTCAAGGTATGTCTGAGGGCTTGCCCTCACACTTTGTGGGAGCGAAACGCATGCCAGATGATGGGTTGGCTTCGGTCAGTTCATCCAAAAAACACCTGTGCCTTTTCTTCTCCTTCAGGGATGATATCTATGTCATTTAAATACTCCAGACCTGTTCCAGCAGCTATTTAAACACCAGGGTTTTTAAGACCTGGTGTCAGTCCCATTATGGACATAGAATTAATAGGAATGGATAATGGGCATCCTTTTTGGATACCACCTTATGTATGACAGCTTTTGGAGAGTTCTTATACTTCCGCATGGTCGCAGGTTTGGGTTACAAAGAATTTGCAACGTACGACATAAGGCTACAAAATCACAAGCAGCCTTGTAACGAGTGGAGTCAAACCGTTTTGTGGAACATTTGCTTGGATTTGACCAACGAATGGGNATCCTGTGTATCAATTCGTGAATCCGTGAATGTTGAGCTAGAGATATCAGGTTCCTGGAAGTAAGGAGATCTGGGATAGCTCGCTTCAGAATGCATTCAATCACCCTGCATGGCACGCTAATGAAGCTTATAGACCTGTTGTTGCCAGTCGATAGTCGTTCACCAACATGACAATCGCTTCCCTCCAAGCAGAAGTAAGGCGGCCTTCGTTAGGCGACTGACGAAACACCAAGTATAAATGATTTGCCAGTGTAGACGACGTTTCCTTGAGGATCCCTAGGTGGACCTCGTAGGTTCCTAACGCGCAGAATGAGTTGAGCTTGTGCAAGAGTTGACGAATTCCTCCACCGTGAAGGCCACGTCGGTTGGAGGTTCTTCGTAGTTCCGCCTTGACAATAGTGTATGTGTCGAGGACGGCGGGGCTCGATATAGAACTGCATAGTGTTCTCTTTAAACCTCAGATACCATTGCTGGGTCACTCGTGGGTTCCCCGTTCCTGTGCCTCAGATGGAATCTGATGGGTTGTTTCTGTGGCCATGTGGCATGCATTTAAACAGTACGTTTTTGTTTCTACGAGCGATGTCTAGGATGGTGGCTTGTTTTCGTATATTCCAATGGCGGGTTTCTGATTTACAGCGGTTCCGCATTTAACGAAATGCCAGCTCATCTTCTGTATCCCCTGTAGTCGAGTTTATGAAAAAAGGTTGAGATCGTTTTTCCAGAAGTCGCCGAATCCTTCTTGGCAGCCTGCGGCTCATCCGAGTGCGTGCTGTTTTTTTGGGACGAACATCGCGTCAGCCTCGTGAACTTTCTGGACAATGGTCCTATATAATTCTTCCACTGAAGCCAGCCGTAGTTTAATTTTATTCAAGCGAATCTTGCACGGCAACCACTTTTGAGGTTCTGGATTTCTAACCCAGTAGCAGGTGAAATCAAGCGTCAACACACAGTGGTCGCTGTGTCCTAGTACAGCGTTAATTGTTACCTGATCAACAAAGTGTCTTTCTTCACTGATGACCAAGTCCAAGAGGAATAGTAGTTGGCCTGCGCGGTATCTGGTGGGTACAACGACATGTCGAGGCCAAGCACTTTGTTGAACGACTTCAATCAGCGACGCTGCAAAATTTCCGCTTGATTCGACGCGTTGTGGCTCCATCCAGGAGGCCTTGGGAGCGTTAAAGTCACCTACCAGCAGAAGATGAGTGAAGTGGTAGTTGGACAAGTGTCCCTCAAGGGTTCCTATGGGGAATTGGTCATCTTCAGGTGGACTCGAGGGGCCACGGTAGAACACACCGAGTAGGAGATACTCGGACCCGCAGGTAACGGGATTTGGAACCACAGTGCATCACAAAAGGTGCAGGAGTGGTATCAGAGAGGACAATCGGGAACGTTAGGGCCGCACGTAAGTACAGGGCAACCCAACCAGCCATCCCTCGTTTTGAGTCAGCTCAAAAATCAGAGTAATCTTCTATTGAGATCTCCTCGTCAGAGACATCTGGTGTGAGCCAGGTGTCTGTTAGTGCGGTTCTATAAGTTGTTCAAGGCGAGCTGACTGTTCAATATACCCAGGCTTGTTGAAAAGGCCGAGGAACTTAATGGACAAGCATTTCAACACTGTCTCTGCTGCCTCCGAGGGCGAGAAGCCGAGGGAAACGAGGTCGATTTTGAACATACCACACTCGTTGGAAAAATAGCCTCGGAACTCACTAGTCATTTTGTAGATGGTTGGGCGCACCTTCTCCAGCATTACTAGCATGAACTTTCTGATATTCTGCGAGACCTACATTAGAATGTTTTCTTAAATTTCCGACCAAGTGTCTACTCGGAACGCAATAAGTATATGTAGACTATATACTTGGCGAATGAATTTCCACATCTCGGTTGGTTCGTGTGTGGAACCGCCTTATTACGACAGTTGTTAATGCTGCACTTAGAACACAATGCGATACTTTGGAGGTCTTTCCATGCGAGTCCTGGCGCTGGCAAGCTTGCTGCTCAACGCTGCGAAGCTAGATGGTTGTGCCGCACTCTTTGTTTGCTTGTACATTTTAGGTCGAAAGTATCCGATAGGCGGCCAAACCATACCCGATATGGGAAGTCTGGATGAAAGTATTCACTTCGTTTGCCGCTCCTTGAATCCCTGACTCATTACACCCACTTTAAAGGCGACAAGCTGCCGACGGGTTTTAACTCGCTCCGTGTCTATTACAACTACGTAGCCTTGTAGTCTTTGCCAATGAAAAATGCTTTATTGGGGATTTCGGTCAGACGATTAGGCCATAACGATGCTTCATAAGTGGCGGTGAAATTTTCGTTCAGAACTTGAAAGTAGATGCTTTTTGTTGAAGCTAACAGTTTAGATGAACCTAAGCCTTTTAGCGCTATGACGGGTCATGACTTTTTAATGTGCTAATCAGTGGTGGGTTCCGGGTTCACGTTATCACTCCGGGAGGATCACAAGGACCCGCGAAGCTAAGCTTAGCCGTTTTGGTGTTCATAGTTCTCTTTCAACCCATTCTTTTATCACCTCTGACACGCTTCGAAACTCGGTGTCCGCAGAAGTCCGAGCTTAGTCTGTCCACTGCTAGATAGAGCACGTTAGAGCGAGCGAAACCTGCGGAGTGTTACAAGCTGAGAATAACATCCCACGTAATTCAGCAATAATTATCAGACTTATAGAAATATATTTCTATACATTCGAATCTTGGTTTTTGCTGCTCCTATGGTCCAGGTTTCTGTCCCATTAAAACATTCAGCGCCAAGAATGCAGCGTAAACGAGATTAACCAATGCGGCATTCATGATAGCAATGCTGTGGACCGACTGGGGCCTGTTTTATCTTCTTCATTAGGATGGGACACCATGAATGATGCAACCAACGGGCCAGACAAATATTTCTACTGATTACATGAGCTCATTTGCTTATTTGATCTTGCGATTGATCCTCCGCGGGCATTAGATCGCTTTGTACATTTTCATGTGGGTAGCGTATGCACATCTTGGATCACAACCGACTGCATTTTTTAAACTTGTTTGAATTATAGCGGCGGCAGGTCGAACAACGTTTATGTCGTCCATGAAATCGACGGCTGACATCTGTGTCTGAGCGCCCTGGCTCACTGGCTGCTGACGTTTTCTTTATATACGCCGGTGTAACTTGACTAACCAGTGGTTTCGGACGCCAGCTACCACAGGCCGTTTGAGATACAGATAGACTGTGCTGCCAAGCTGCTCTCCCGAGGCGTGAAAGATCACAAGATGGTGGTGCGGCTAATGAGCCGTAAAACTTGATAAAATCTGTGCAATTGCAAATGGACGACCAGGGGAAAACTAGTTTACACCACGCTGTGAGCAACATAAAAATGTTCACTGTGCACCCAAGAGTGCGTTTGGCTGGAACATAACAACACACTACGTATCGCAGCATGGACAGAACTCATTATCACTGAAACATACAGCCGAATGCCGCGTCGTGGCGTCACCGGTGAGTAATCCCAGGAAACTAATAATGTTTCATTTACCAAGCGCAGCGCCGCTAGTTCTACACTGACACCTGCCTGGACGCATGTTGCCCGAAGAACACTCAACTGGACACAAACTATCTCAGCGTTTTAAAAAAATCAAATTATATCGTCCCTAAATTCCTATTACTTCTCACGGAGTCGCTCTTTAGATTTTTGTGGATATAAAGGTCATGAGTAGGAAATGACATGTACGTCACACTCCACTTGTCTTAACACCAGTTTACCATTCGCCAAATAAGAAACGACGTTTTTATTTGCATATTTTCCTGGGTAGCTGAATCACCATTGAAGGTTGACGAAAGCCTAGTGGTTTCGTTGCGTCCGCAGACACAGTATAAATAAGGTCTTAGCTGCTTTTTATATGAATCATCCAGAGTTTCCTTTGAAGTTTTTTTAAACTACTCGGCGTTGGTCTGCAGAAACTGGTATTGCGGATTCGTTTTGTCGACATTGCTTGTTTGCACATGTTTCGCTTGTCCTGGAATTGCTCTTCCACCCACAATTGAATATCAGAAGGCACGTGATACTGAGAGAGACTCCAACGGAAACAAAGAAAATTGTTGGGAACGCAAGTTTATCCGTCTCAGAATTTTCCAGTCGTCAGAACGAACGATCCTTAGAAGTTGAACGCTTTTATTTGCAAATTGAGTCAAGTGGAGCCCGCCAAAATAATGCATTTTGTTGCCCATGTGCTCAGAACAAAATCGTCCTAATATGCCTCATTTTATCGCAATTTGCGTTATTCAAGCTTTTTTTAATTTGTGGAGCTGACTAAAATCTGAACTGGCCATGCTGTGGCTTTAGCCGCCGCTTGGAGGCACTGTCCATTTTTCTGCAAAAATCTTGTGGGTTAACTGAAATCTTTTAATTCAAAATGTTGCGTTTCTTTGCATATTTTCTCAGCCTAGAAATCACACTTCTCGGCCAGAGTCGTTTTTACTTTGTTTCAATTAGTCTCTTCTCGAAATTTTTGGCGCATATTCGACTTTAAACTCACTGCTTCATGGTTCCGGGAAAGGTTTCACAGGCGTTCGTTAAGAAATTCGGGGCGGTATCATTTTCATCCTGCATGGCATTTGAGAAAGCCCTAAATCACACATGAAGGATAACTATGTGATATTTGTGCGTTCATTCAGTAATCGAAGCGCCATCACTGTTTTGTGTGACGAGCGGGTGCAATACATATGCATCAGTTCAGTAATCAAGCGCCATCACTGTTTTGTGTGACGAGCGGGTGCAATACATATGCATCAGGCGACCCCCAAGACC
Source organism: Opisthorchis viverrini (assembly GCF_000715545.1). Lineage (NCBI taxonomy): Eukaryota > Metazoa > Platyhelminthes > Trematoda > Opisthorchiida > Opisthorchiidae > Opisthorchis > Opisthorchis viverrini. Next base: position 365,307 of record NW_008751938.1, read on the forward strand.
TACAGAAAGTAGGAGAACTTGAAGAAGCTAGTAATCTGAGCGCCTCTGCCGATATATAACAATACGCAAAGCGTCGGTTTTCTAGTGCGGTTTTGTCTAAGGAGGCAGTAGAACCACCTCTCAGTCACATCTTATTTTCATGAACAAAACCATTATATGTAAAATGTTTTGTACGATCGGCTCCTTGTTATTCGACGGCCAACCAAAGCCGAGTTGGGCACCTGATGAGCTTTTCTAAAATATGGAACGCTGTCGTGTGAAGTGCGGCAGTTTTGAGCCAATGAATTCGGCAAGATTCCTACCACCCAGGATGTATAAATCTACCGCCGGAAATGTCGACCGGCTCTGTTGGGCAGGTGCCGCATAGTTAAAGTTCATTTAGGCAGACGATATGCCTTTGATCCTGGCAAAACCTCGGGGGACCGGACGCACGCTTGTGTGGCAGTCAGAGGTAGGTCATTGTAGCCACATGTGCACCTCACGATGGGAGCAGACAGCGTTGTTCCTACGCCTTTTAGATGAGTTATTGTAGACGGAACGCATGCGACAAACCGCTTTCGGTGAGCTTTTTAAGCACCTGATATTCTCCCTGTAGGTATAAGTTGTCACCCTTATCGATAACGGGCGGCATGGGAGCCGTGCGTCTGGTTGTATATGCGTGCGTGGAGAGCAAACAGTTTACTCCTATGCATAACCTATTTGACTTATTCAAGGAAGTATTGAGCAGAAATTTTATATAGTTAAAACCTGTTACGAACAAGTTGGTGGTGGAAATACGGGAGACAAGAGTCGTGTTCGTCTTTGGCACGATGCTTTGCCACTTTCATTTTCAAAACGCCATCAGGAAGCACGTAACTAGCATATAATATCCATATGTTTTTAGTCACAGACACGCTCTGAGCAGCTGGCACAACGCTGTACAGTAGGTTTTCTGTTTCTCGTATTACAAGCACACAAATTCCGGCAAGATCGACAGCTTCTGCGCCGCATGGATTCTCGATTAGTTCCTTATCCTACAACCCGCTGGTTGTACATCGCCCAAAAAACGAGTCATACACGCACAGTCCTGAATGGTTCCTCTTGATAATGTGACCATCTGGGGAATACAAATGACTGCCTTAAAGACAGAATGCACCACTCCGACACGCTTAAGTATGCCATACAAAAAGTAGTACGGCGGGCCGAGTGGCTCATGAGAGAATTGAAGGTTAGTACATCTACCAACGTGACAGAGGGCAAATCCTGGAGGTTGACTCATACCTTCAGAACGTGGTCTCACAAATGGCTGTGTCTGCATGTTCTCTCGTTTTGAAGCACTTGAGGCCTCGACCGACAAGCCTGCCCTATGATAGTGTTGGAACAAATAAGGTGAGATCAAGCTACGTTAACTAACCCATAGGTTGTGGTGCAAACACCAAGACGTTCGCCGACGGTTGACACCTGTGCTAGAGAGTGCACATGCCCTTTCCATTAAGCGATGCGGCCCCCTGCAATACACCTGTCCTTTGTATATGAAGATCTGTCCGTTTCAAGCGGTAAGAACGATTCTTCATGCATTTTTCAGCTTGATTCCCACTCCACCAACGGTGGCTTTCGGATTACAACCTATCGGAAAAAGCTGTGCCCTAACAATCGTTCCCAAACCACCGCCGACAGATTTTGACGGCCTTCGTAAATAACTGAATCTAGTGATGAATAAGCTTCAGAGGCTGGACCC
>NW_008751938.1:367255-371753 GCF_000715545.1 Opisthorchis viverrini
AGCAAGGGCCTTCTTCCTTTCACTGGTAGCTGTCTTCAGCAAACCCATCCATCTCGAAATCAGTTTTCAAACCTCAAAACCTGTCATCATAGCTGCTTTTAATTTTCTCGCACTAAAACACGCAAGAAAACAAGTGTCTCTTGCTCGTAGACTGGATACCATCTGTTCTGATTTATGGATCTAGGCGCAAGTTCTGTGATTGACCTGACTGGCTCTCTTCTCACTTCCGATGGCACAACCCTGATGATGCAGAGTGGGTTGCAGCTGGACACTCCGTGATGGGTATTGGGTTGAGTCATGGAACCGAAGTGTCCCTGCTCGCATGGATACTCGTTGATAGTCGCTCCTGCGCGGTTCGTTTGGCAAGTCTGAATGAATCTCGGATGGGAGAAGTGCATCACTCCCTGTTTGTTATATCCGCTTATGACAGAACAGACTGCAGCTCTAAATCTGCTTAAGGCGGTCTATTGTAGCTGAAAGGTCAAACATCCATGTAATCGCTGGTCACGTGAGCTGTCAGTTAGGTAGGCGATTTGTGACGCACAGACAACGGGGAGTACCTACCGCAGATGTGTGCTGATCGCAGACTGATCCTTTGCCGTGCCAATTTTCGAAACGACAGAAGTTTGACCACGTGGTTCTCACCAGAGAATCAATCTCCACCTCAACTTGACCACACTGTCACACTGGTGAAGGGCGATCACAGCTTGCTGCTCTCTCTGGAATAACTGCGTGGACGCATGCGTTTATCTGTTGCGCTTTTTGGGCCTACGCAATACACTTACACAGTGCGTGGCCATTAACCTCATAGATCCATGAAGTACACAATTGTCAGAATTTACTTCCCCAACGCCTGCTGATCCAATATGGGACATTACCTACCACTGTATCCAGATATCTTAAGGTGTACGTGATGCTGGGACTTCTATGTGGGGTACATCCCAAGCATTGGGTGTGTGCTAGGACCCTGGCTTTGCTGAAGGCTCGTCAGCAGCTTCTTGCCGGTTGGAACCACAACCCAACTGTACGCATCGTACGACGCCGGGTGAAACTGAGTGTCCAGACGGACTCGGGATCTGAAAGACCAAAGGAATGGGAAAAGCAAAAATGTCAGATGTATCCGCATGTTATTGCACGTCGTTCGTTTGATAGGAAGCCTCTTGACAGTGAATGTTTCATTACCACAATGGATTTCCACCAAGGAAGAAAGTTGGGACCATTTGGCATAATACTTCGAACAATTATTCAATTAAACGCCTGTTGGTCCCTTTCCCATCTGTCAGCTTTTGGACATCATCCTCAGAGACGGCAACATCAGTAGCGTCACTAATGCTTACTGTCAAACAACCACAAAGTTTGTTTAATTTTACTTAAGGTCTTAAGGTGAAAAAAGAAAGGGGTTGATTGGCGAGAGACCTGATACTAACCTACCACAAACATTCTGAGGTATCCACAACTTCGGGAGCTCAGTCAAGTAATCCGATGATAAAAAGACAGCACAAACGCCAATGACTTCGATTATCCGCCAGTTCGTGCAATGCATCCGGTCAAACGCATAGGGCTACAGGGTTTCCGTCCTGAATGTGCACCGTGCCAACAACACCTAAACTCCTTGCGATCTCTCTCAAACCCTACTGACAAGTCACACGTATAATTCGCAGTTTGCGTCATTATGAGAGAGGTAGGGAGAACAACACTCGTTTCAGCAACTGATATTTCAGCACGCGCAGAACATGGCCAAACCATCGTGGGTGATTGTGTTGGATGTTTCTCACGACTGGATTATCTGCTGCACAAACAAATTCCCGTCTTCGAATAACCTCTTTTCGAATTCGTTCGCGCCACCCGACACGGGGGACACTTCTGAGACACCGTTGGTCGAAATCCTGAAGACGCTTCGCACTATCCGTCCACAGAATTTGTCTTGCAACCGTTACTGCCCTTACTATTGCCTGGTAGATACGGTCCTTGAGACCCATTTACGTCTTTTTGACGCAGATAGCAAGCTTGATTCTGTTTTTTTTTCAGATCCGAGCATTCTCTTTGACAGATGTATAGTGTGAGTATGGTGACCCCTTCAACCTAAGAAGGGTTCAGTGTACGTTCCCACTCAAGCGTCATCGTCGTACTCCTGGTTCCAACGTTTTGCACCAGCCCTTTTCAAGGACTGCCGTAAAATCCTCACCCAGTGCCTGTCCAAGCCATTTGCATTTGTCTCTGAGAAATAGGCTATTCCTGGCAAGTGCGGTGAATCGATACTCTCGCCCGTCTTCAAAAACCATAGTTGGAGTGAGTGTAATGACCACAGAGGTGCCAGTGATGAGCCCGAGATAGCTTAGTGGCCAAGATCCAGATTTACTTACCAGAAGGTCCTATTTGGGAGCAACTGTGGCTTCTCGATTGCTGCTGTTGCTGTCAGCGGTGATTGTCATGGCTATCCTTTGTGTTCAGATTGTCGTATTGTATTAACCATGCTTTCGCCTTCACTTTCAGCTTAAGTACATCTATTCTTAAACAAGCAATGCGCTAGTCATTCTACGCCATTCAGTCTTCTTCCCGCGATGCTCCATCCGTAACAATGATGATGGCGATGACTGCTTGCATTCAAGCATGGGTAACCTAGTAGTATCTTGGCATTCGTATTTCCTTCGAGTAGCATAGCAGCTATGCACCAGAACGGCAGCACAGTTGTGCGATTACTATCTTATTACTCAAGTGTCATTTTGACTTCCGTTGTAATGAAACAAACGCTGAAGGATTTTCAAAACCCCAATGTACACCTCGTTACTGGTGGGAATTTTGTCGATCTGGACTACACAGATGACATCGTCCTTATTTTTGAAGATGAGCACATCACAAGCACTGCCGAATGAACTTACCACCAGCATGCCATACCAGCCTTGCACTTAACAAATGCAACTTATGTTCAGGATGTGCGACATCCTAATTGCCCTCCGAAAGTAAAAAGCACAGGGGGCTGCAGGAATTAGGCATATTGATATTGTTAATTAGCTCTGACGTGTGTGTTTAGTTAAATCATTCCACAGCTCTTGAAAGCTTGAATCGGGTCTAACAATTCGAATCACATGTGGCGTCAAATAAGTGGGCACATCACTTGGTCTCAAGTGAGGGGGGCTGTGGTTGCATGCTGGTCTCCATGGGGTGCTTCTGGGGCGTTTTCAGTTTTTTACTACCAGTGCTTCAGAAGTGCTGCTAGTATCGGAAGGCGTCGAAGAATCCATAACGGGGTAATTAGAAGACGTGTTCGGTTGTGCGTAGGCATCTCAGGCACTGAAAACGTGTATCGACGTCGATTGCGGTCACTCGGCTAAGCTTGCTGAATCATCGTCCACTGAGAGGGCTGTTTCTCCGTGCTTCGTTCAGAATGGTGTGTAGTTGGCAACGCGGGCTTGGTTGGAGGTTTTGAAGGGGATAACATAGAGTTTGGGTGCTGTCGGTCCGGTCCGCCTTGTGAGGTGTGTTATTCATGATCCTCTGTGTGCTTGTCTGGAGACGCCGCAAGAAATGGCGGATGCTCGATACTAGTGGCGTTTGTGTTGCAAACTTCTTTTGGAAATAATAGCACCCTCTTGCTCGAAGTAGACTAGCACCAGACCCCTTCCTTGTCTAGTCTTTGCCTATTTCCACTCTAGAGCTTTAAATCTAGCCAAACAACCCTTATGGTTGTACGGGAGCCGTGCATCAAGTTGTTGCCACGGCTAAACGCGTTCAATAATGTGCTTCAAAAACCTGGTGTCTTCGGGGCTGAGTGTGTAAGGAAACTCCAATGGTTGGCCATGAGCGTTATCAGTACATTGTCGGATTCCGGTGGAAATATTGGATCACTGGATTGGAACATTGAAGTGCGCTGAGGGTTGGATGGAGATAAATTACCTCCGGTGGATCAGCTAATGATGTTCCATAGGTCGCAGTGAATTGGTCACAAGCTTTGAGTTTCAGTGGATTGATTCCCTGGGGTCCATCTCTCAGCAGAATGGAAGATAGAAACAATCCAGGGAAAGTTAGTCGGGGACTTGGCAGCGAACTGTGAAAGCCACTAAAAGAAAACTTATCTATCCTGTCCATTGCCGTCTTCATGGATGGGAACTCCGAGGAGGGATAAGCCAATGGTTGAAGACAGGAAGGCGTGGTCCGGTCGTACGTGGAAAGGCATCTATGCCTTTAAGCTGCTTTATTCATTGCTTCTGTTCGTGATCTCCACATAGACGAAGGGCCCATTGCTGTCCTGTATTCAGCCGTCACCAGTATTGACCACTGCCTCCTAATTTCCCGATCGTTGGGTAACGAATTTGTGGCAGACGCAACAACTATACAGTTGTTGAGGGTGTCAGTACGCCTAAGAACCCTCTTGTTGTTGAATTATCTTCAAGTTAATATTCTAAAATTTTAATCTTAATTTTCCGCACCAATTTCAAAAAGAACACGCTGCCATCATATTGGCTAGTCACTCTTGGTTCTCTGTAGTGATCCATATATA
>NW_008751938.1:371769-491418 GCF_000715545.1 Opisthorchis viverrini
GTAAATTGTCTTTGGTGGAAACAGCAAAAGTTCTCCGATCTTTTGTTCTTATCGGGATGCTTTACTTACATGAGCTTCTCATTTCCTTATATTGTACCAAATTTCCGTGCTCGGAATTTGATTACAAGTGTAGTTCATACTTCTACACCCATCTCAAATGTCTTTTGTGACGCATTATGCGCCTCTGGGGTCGGGAACATCTGGGTTCACTAGCAGTCTTGTCACAGCAGATATTTGATTTTACTGGTTCTTAAGACGCTGTGGTTCGTTTCTGGAAGTAGTGGGTTCGGTACTTGATGTTCTACACCGCACTACAGTGGTGATTTATGGTGATATCCTACCTCTTTCCTGGCTTTCAGCCGATTTGAATATCATTCGTCAAAATGGATAACTCTGAAGCCAATTGTGTGTTCTTCAAGAAACGCGCCCGTCAAACGATACGGTCAAAGAAAGGTTAGACAGAACGCTTTTGGGCGTATGTGATATTCTAGAATCCTCGTCAAGTGAAGAGGAAATTGAAGTCAAGCGAAGGGCTAAACGTCAAGAATACAGTGGATTGCATCAACAGGTAACAATCCAGCATACTGGTTTCTTTACTTGCTACAGACACCGAACTTTTCCAAGAAATCACGTGGATTATCCGATGATGAAGGGACCAATGAAGTTGCAGTTGCTTACAAAGCTTCACGGTCAATGGTGAGTTTCTGGTATAATTACAGTCACGAGTGTGCCGGTTGTTCTTGTTTCAGGAGTCGCATATCAGTCGTGAGCACTGCGCGACGGCTACATATGAACTTGACGCAGATCATTCTTGCGATGCCCAGGCTATCTTCGAACGAGCCCAAAAGTTGAACAAGGTATTTTATTTCTCCGTTGAAAAATGGTAGTGTATTACTTGTCGTCCAATAGGAGCAGGGTTCCCAGAGGAGCAAAGTTTATATGGGTGTGAACAATTACGCACAGTACATTGAAAAGAAAGACACTGTACTTGGGAACGCATCTAGCGGATTCAATCGGAAGGGTCCGATGAGAGCGCCAACTAATTTACGAGCAACGGTTCGGTGGGACTATCAGCCAGATATCTGTAAGGTAAATCGCGCTTTGTCCGCTTCACATTTATATCACCCTCATTTTCTCGTTAGGATTACAAAGAAACCGGATTTTGTAGCTTTGGTGATAGCTGCAAATTTCTTCACGATCGATCAGACTATAAACACGGCTGGCAAATAGAGCAAGAATTAATGGAAGGAACGTATGGCATTGAAGGCAACGACAATCGCTATGAGATTGGTCATCATTCCTCTGAAGAAGAGGCCCAGGACGAAGATATTCCTTTGCAATGCCTTATTTGTCGCAAGGATTACAAAGACCCTGTGGTTACTACGTAGGTTTGTGATTGGTAGTGCAGTTTTTCTTAGCTCCTTATTTTCAGCTGCAGGCACTACTTTTGTGAAGAATGTGCTTTGAAACGATACAAAAAGACTGCTCGATGTTATGCATGCACGGCAGATACCAAAGGGTTTTTCAAATTTGCCAAAGACTTGTTACCACGCTTGGCGGCCATTCGCGCAAAAAGGAAGAAAGGAAAGGATCATTCCAGTGATGAGGAGGATGATCAGAATACATCATTTCACCGACCGGGACTCCCTCATTCAAATTCCGATCACGCAAACCTCGAAGAAAGTGGGTCCCCGGAATCCGCTGGTATACAGACCGACGACACATCTTCCAAGGTGAAACTTCCTGTCCCATCCGAACCAAAATGGGCTGAACCTGAAACTGTACAGTACTGCGACTCAGACGAAGAGAGTGACTGACAGTTGGCCCTCTTGTATTTATTTGTTCCTATTCAATACACCATGCATTCCAAACACTCTTCTCTTGCGTTTCTTGTCATACTAAGATGTGGCGCTTCAGTGAATGTATACATTATTTCAGGGGTTTCCGTTGGATGGACGACTTGTACTCCATCGTTGGTTGTGACCCAGGGGCCAGTATCGAAGATATCAAATCGTTGGTCAAACAAGCTCGCCTTCGTCTTCATCCGGACAAGAACAGTCTCGACCTACAGAACCCCTCTCACCAAGACTTTCTGGCTCTTGAAAGGGCTTGGAAAATACTACAATGCCCCGAAACTCGCAAGGCTTATGACAGTGCTTACTCTCGGCATAACTTGCTTAAAGACTCAGCTGGACTGCCTGTTCAAGCGGACCTTCGGCTAGATCAACTACAGTTCGAATCCGATAATAGTGCGGATTGTAGCACATCTTTGCTCGGAGTGTACTGGACACAGTGTCGGTGTGGTGGGACCTATGCACTTGATTCAGTAGCTGCACTTTGTAAAGCAAAATTTATCCCATGCACAGATTGTTCACTTGTAGTACGCATCATATATCCCGAAGAGAGTTGATTTTCACTCGTATTATGACAAATAAAACTTGGATTTTCCGTCCTTCCGTTGTTCTTCAGCTGTTTGCCAACGCCAGTATCTTAAAAAACGTAGCTTTTGTTTTACTTTCTCTTCCAACTGTTTACGGCAGTTGTTCAATGTTTGGACGAACCACGACAACTGGAAATGAGCCTACGGACGATGAAATTGGTATGGAACCGCCACCTTTTCAAGCTTCTAATGCCGATAAGGAAGCAACCAGAAAACGGAAGGCGTTGTTTCTTCGTCAAGTTTTGGTGATTGCGGATCGGTTCAGTCGAAATCCAGTGTCTTTCACAATGCTTGCTTCAGCGGTTAGTGCCGGACTTTTTTTCCGTATACTACACTTCGTGCCCCCCCTACAATTTTCGCTCATCTCATTCTCACAGTTGCCTGTGAAGATGGTGAAAATCACATGGGCTGAACTACTAAAAACACTAGAATTGTACAAAAGCATAATTCGTTTGGCTAAGTGAATAAACTATCAGGTTTATCGGGTTTTAAGACATTCAGTCCGTAGCGTCTCTAGCCAACTTGATCGGTGTCAGTCTGAGATTCCTGTTTGTTGGTTAGTGTGGATGACTAACACTTACGATAGATTGGTTAAAGGACCTGTCATCATGTACTCTGGGGTTTGACACCTTTTCCGGTCTATGACATCGTAATGGAATATTCCTTCCGGGTATTGTTCACAGGTTTTGTTGGTCTGTATGCGTTGAGGGGTTCCAGGAAAAGTAGATTGGTTTAGGGGGGAGAGATAAGTGAATCTTACTTTGTTTGGGTTTTGTACTTTTAGACCAAGACCATTTCACTGATAACTGCACACCGGCTTGTGTCATCTCGATTGATCTGAAACCCTCCTCCACATGCTTGCCACTTTTTTATCATTTATTTTTGAAGAGCATGGTCACAAACATAAAAAGTGAGTGCAAGCGATGAATGCGAAAGAGTAACAGGAGAATATGGGAGAAAAGAGAGAAGCGTCTCATTCGAGATCATGCCAAGGGCAGTGCCAGTCTGATGAGGTGAATCCCAAAGTATGTAAAGATTTTGGTATGGGAACACGTGTCTAAGGACCAACAACCAAAGAAAGGACAAACAATGGTGAATGCTCTTCAAGGCGCAGTGTGCGCTAGCACAGTCAAGACTCGCACATCAGGCACAAAGTGACCATCATACTGGGTCTGGTGTGAGGTTAAATGACAAAAATGTACCTTCAACGCCATGTGCCACGCATAAAAGTGTCATAAGTACGCAGGGAGCCCACAATGGCAAGCAAACACAAGTCACTGACTCATGCTTGGACGCTTGGTGACTGCCACTGCCTCGGCCACCAGTCGCTGTCTAAAAATGTCCACGTTTTTCAAATCTGTTCAGTGTCCAGTGCATGTACTGCCATTGTCGAGCCCTTATCTATCGCCTGATATTTATCTACGTTTCTGGGTGGTCTGCTTATGCATCACTTATGCTCACCGATTCTGATGTACAGTTCCCTGGCAGTCTGAACTATATAAACATTCGTCCATTCGTTACATTTCATTTTGTATACACAGTCCCCATCAACCGTAATGCGATCCTTCAAATGCACCATCACAGAACATGAGGTCTTTCCCTTCTGGAATGCGTCTGTAATGTTACCCATATTCACCACCCTTTTAATAACTTCAGATGTCCGTTTTGCATGGGATGACTGCCTCTTCCGACCCGCTTTTTATCGGGTCTTCGTGTTGGGACCAATGCCCATCTTAAACCCACTGGGTATCCACTGTTTTGAAGTCGTTTTTTTGCCTTGAGTTGTGCTGCTCTACAGTGCTCTTACTCCACCGAACATTGCTGATACCATACAAGCATATACCACCTTTGGATGGGCTGATGAGTGGTTTCAGTACACACCACTATCTGTTGGCTTCCGGAAACAGTCGTTTTTGATTTATAGCTCCTTTTATTCTACCTTTTCCATTGCTATATTGGGCTATACGGATACTGTTCTGTTTCGGGATAATCAGTGTGCAACACTTAAGGCAACCTCCTGTTGTTCAGCTCATGTTCTGCCTCGTCTCACTGCCTTCGAAAGGTTTCGGAATCACCAGTTCTACCAACTTAAATGCAATTTGTTTGGGCTTTAGTGGGCATTTGCGAACCGAGTTTGTTTGTTGTTCACCTACGCCACCATGATAAGCGAATCCGGGAAAAGCCGCACAGTTGCTTCCCCCTCAACCCAAGCCCTATTTGAACTGGGTTAGCTCATCAATTTAACCTGGGTTCGCTCATCATAATTGAACTATTTCCAATATGGCTGATGAACCAACAATCTCCCTTGATGATTACCTATGGTTGTTACGGCCTAAAGTTGTCTGTTTTAACCGATAGATCCTTCGAACGACCTCTATATACCGACAAGAAAAACATTTCCGGTCAAATAGCTGAAGAATAGTCCTTAACGTTGTTCACCCAAGGCCTCCTGGCAATGGTACTCAGGCGTATATAATTCTAGCACCTTCCGGAGTGAATATAAGAATCGTTGCGTTTCAATTTTCGATAAATCGATGTTCCAGCTCCCAGTTCTGTGAGGGATTTCCTATACATCGAGCCTATTCCCTCCGAGAGTCATTGCTTGGATACTGTGATGCATATGCTTGCTTACTGAGCCAGATTCATCCCTAACTCACTGTTTTTTTTACGTAGAACATCTTACCAACATGCCGTGTTGTAAAAACACCTTGAGAAATCTGTTTTCGGAAATGTTCGTTTGGTGGTGAGGCTTCCAGTATCGTTCAACTGTAACTTTTCCTGTGCCTAGCTGCCGTGCCACCCGAAGGAAGCAGAGGGCTGGGGAAATCTGTTTTCGGAAATGTTCGTTTGGTGGTGAGGCTTCCAGTATCGTTCAACTGTAACTTTTCCTGTGCCTAGCTGCCGTGCCACCCGAAGGAAGCACGAGGGCTGGGATACTGTCAGGTTGCCCAAGCCTAGACAGAAGTCGAGATGCAGAGGTCAGATTCGAACCACGGACTTTCCGGTCAATAAATTCGTGTTCTAACCACTTGAGCCGTCTTGCCCCGCTTCCAATATCCTTCTAAATAAACAAGATTTTCCTCTTAAAACCACTAGCAACGTCGGTGCTTTATTTCCAGTATGGTTTCTAAATACACTATAGTGGTTGTTCCTCAATACCGATTCAGAGTACTACTAGACCTCTGAAGTTGAATAATTTAGATATTTTTGATATTCTGGCCCAAGCACTTTTCATGGCATGATTTGGCAGTTTTATCGGATGATTGCCGTCAATTCTTTATCGCTTTTCGATGCGCAACCCTGTCATCGTGAAGTGGTCAAATAATAGGTCATCTTGGGCTCATTACTCAGCATACCCTGTGATGCCCATAGGTCAACAGTGAGTGCATCAGAAAATTCAACGCACAATGCAAACGTGACTGACGCGAAGTCGGACCTAAAATGCTTTGTGCAATAGGAGCAGACTTTTAGCTATCTGGGCGTAACAGTTCTGTATTCGTCATGTCGCTTGTTTACTCTTAGCTTTTAACTGCTGGTACCGATTGATTCCCTTTTACTTATGTTCGTAATTTACACTAGATTCCTTGGCTTGAACGCGAACAGTACGATAACATCGCCGTGGAACGCAATGCCAATGGCAATTGTGGCTACATTCTCTGTCCCAATCCACTGGGCGATCAAATCTCTCAAGTTTATCGGATAAACTCCAACACACGTCGCGTATTCGACTTGACACATCGGAAAGTTAGTGATGGTCGTAACTTGTTCATGTTCATCACTGCCAGTGTTGCAGCGTGCTGACATACATGACTCACGTTAACCTCGAATTCAACACGTCTGCTGCTTTTAGTGAGTTTTCTATCCATAGCTGTTACTATTCCCCTCAGCAACGCAGAACTAACTTGGGAAGGAATATGTGACTCATCCGAACTATGGTCGGATTGAATTTGGATGGAAGCTCTTATTCGTTGGAGTTTTTGTTAATCTTTACATATCCACTCTCAGTATATGTTTGTGCTTGGTACTTGCACAATATCTCTCAAAGACAAGGCCTCAGATTCTGTCCCATCAAGGAGGTGGTTCAATTTGGGATAAACGAATGATTTGTCTTGTGGTTGCCGTGCACCTCTATACAATCGTATTTGAAAGACAATCGTTACAAGGAGAGTTGTTAGTTTTCAGGAGTGCCTTACTTGGTTTGTTGACGAGCATCACTTGGTACTTCTATATTCATGTACAGCCCGAAAGCTATCTACCGGGCTTTAGAGAGCTAAGACAAGTTTCCGTCACGGTCGTTGGATCGAAAAAATTGGTATTATCTGTCAACCCTGTCTTCGCACGAAAACCGTAGAACGTTTAGGTAACTTAGCCTTTTACCTAGGTTAGCCTGTCTGTCGGTATAGGACAACCGTTGTGAACGGTTACTTAAATTCATAGATGAGTGTTTGTCGTTAGTTGAAGCTTCTTCGAGTGGCATATGCCATAAAAAAACATAACTTCGAAACTCCAAAGTAGCGAACGGGTATCTTCGTTTTCGAGGGTCGAGTTGGAGCAAATTTCAGAGCTAAAATTCACTGGTTAATTTTGGTCTATTAGAAAACAAACACAGACATATTCGTAACGCACTACTCATAAGGTTACTGAAAATCCATCGACAGCCCACGACCGGCTTCGCCCTTCTTGGGGCTCATCAGGTAGGCGTAGTCCCCGAGTTTCCGTCAACCTTATGTTCTACTTGAAACCGAATTGCACGGAATTAGCAAATACACTCATTTGCAAACTAATTTGGTTTAGCGAGGGCCAGCTGAATCTATCGTTTGTGGTGTTTCCAGGTCGTGGGTTGTCGAAGAATTTCCAGCAAGCTTATGAGTAGTGCAACGATATCGTTGCATATCTTGAATATCCTAGCAACTGGAACATGAGGCGGCCTGGTGCAACATATTCAGTTGCCTGGAGACATCACAAACTAGAGATTCAGCTGGGTTCCAGGTGAGTCTCTCGCAAAACCAAATTAATTTGCAGATGAGTGTATTTCGCTAACAAACACAGGTATTTAATGACTATTTGGGTGTAGATTCTCATACGGACAAACCTCATTATAACTACTCGACATCAAATTGGTTGATTTTTAGCGTGATAAGTTTTACCCGTCTTCACCACTGCCTATAACATTTCACAAGCGCGTCAGCAATTAGGGTTTGTTCGTCCACGAATTATTAAGTTACATTGAATAGGAGGAGGAGCACGTGGTAAACAAACTGACCACTTGATAGTGTGGCGTTTGTTTAAAAAGGATTGGCAGGCGTCGTGGGACCGTGTTTAAGATTTTTTGTGCAGTTCAGGAGGCGCCTCAATTTCTCACGATAATTTAAACACCCAGTCTGTGGAAAATTAAAAAGTGCCACTAATGTATTCCTTTTTTTGACGGTCTTAATAATTGATTGTGCAAATCACTGAGGCATGTTTCCAACTCTTTGTAATCACTGATGTTGTCAACAACAAATTGCTAATTCATTTATTTTGCCTTTTCTCACAGCATTTCTGTTCTGATTGGTGTTATTCGGCCTCCTGTTACGTTAGAAAACAAATCCCCACCGAACCTGGTTGGTGTCGTCCTCACGGAGGCAAAGGAGCTGTAAACTTGACCCTTCTGCCCAAACATGCTCGAAGTAGTCCAGGCAAATTGGTGCTAGATGGTCTCAGACGATTGCATGTGTCAGTTCAAGATGAACCATTTGACAACGAGAGTGATACTGATCAATCAGATTCTAAAGCATCCTCTGTGTCTGATCCTTCCGAATCGGATGTCGTTAGTTCGTACAGTAGTGACTCTAGCGGCGTCAGTAATCCGCCTTCTCCTTTATCGGATGGGGATGCGCAGGAGAGGCGTCTAATTTCCAAGAAGTCCAAAACCAGTAGAGCGGAAACTTCCTGGGGAGTTCGAATCGAGGTACCTAAACACAACTTGGTAATAGAACACTCGCCCTTGCCCAACTCAAGTGAGACCTCTGTTTCACAGCTGCATACTCCTCAACCTGATTATCATGAACAACTGGCTTCCCAAACAGTCTGTCCGAGTTTGTTCACCGCTGTAAGAGTGCGTCTACTCCAATGGATAACAAGCAAGGCTTTCCGCGTACTCACGGGCTCAAAAGTTCCCTTACCCAATGAGTCTGTCGAAGCAGTCAGCCCCACTGCACTCAGTAATGAAGCCTCCAGTTCACCTGTGAGTTAGTTTCATGGTTCGTTGCGTTAATTATTTGCTCGGAGTTTTTCTATCGAGTGTTTTTCGAAAAAAACCACTGCTTGCTTTCTCCAGTCTTTTCGTTCATAAAGCTGTTGACTAGTTGCTCTCTCACTTATTTTGTGCTTTCAGTCCAGTCTTAGGTAATCCACAAATGGAATGGTCTTCGATGGTAGCCGGACTTACATACTCTCGGTTTTCATGCAGAACTGTTGTGGACTTCGTCGAATAACCCAGAGTAAAGAGAGAGGCTCGCTGACCGCCAGGCAGCATGACCTTAAAGGTATTCTTTCAGGTTACATAACCGAGTAGATAGTGAGCAAGCGCCTGACTATCGGAGGGCCACCATAAAGAATGGACTTTTGCCATGATAGCCAGTCTATTGTGAACTAGTGTTCGTGGCACCTTTGTTTCCTGAATTTGTTTCCGTTATTTCCACCCGATGTGGTCACATACAAATTTTGGCACCTTCAAGCTTATCTGCACATTTGCCGACCGTTCTGAGTTTTATATGCTTAAGGATTCTTGCGGTAGATCAGAAGGTTAGTTGATGTGCGTGGAACTTGCTTGATGTTTAGTCAATTGAATGTACTGCATATCCATAAATGCAATCTCGTCGGGATAGTTCAAAGTTCTCGTGTTTTGTGTCTTCACTGCATTTTTTTGCAATCCAATCTGTATAACTTAGCTCGCGAGACCGGTTTTCGGATAATCTCATTCGAGTACTTGAATTTGGCCATAGAAGTCATTAGAGTGACAAGTTAGCAAATTAATCTTGTTTTCTGTACGTGATCTCTAGGCACTTGCAACGACACAATACATAGAAGCTGTAAGCATTAGTAGAAGTCTTTAACGGTGGAAAAAGTTTATAACGCGCGTTACGACCATGTGACTTTGATATGGTCCAATCAGGCAGATATGCCTATGAATGATGAAGATTTAAAGAGGGTACAGTTGGTTCGTAAAATCGTTCAGGAAATTGGAGCATCTTTTTCCTTCTTGATGTGGCAGTCAAGCACCAAATTCCCGCACCGATATACTGTTGTCCTTGATGATAATGAGATCGCCTTAGCTCCCTGTGCTTGGACTGCCGCGATCAAAAACATCCGCAGAGCGGATTCCTTCGCAGGAGCTGGATACAGTCATCTTAAAGTAAAGCAAGTGCAAGCGACCAATAGCTCGAAAGCTTATTCGCCAAAATTCGCTATTGGTGTACTCTAACCCTTCCAGGTCGGTCCCTATTTCTCACGCTTCGTCCCTCTTCGTCGAATCTCTAAGTTTTATCGATCCAGACTGTGTACCTCACTTTTTCTTTCTCACAACCTAGCTTTGAACTGCTTTGACAACCTTTCTTGACCCAGTCACGTGGAGCCTGTACCTCAAGTAAATAGTGGTTCATTTCCCAGCCGAACTTCTTTCTCTGTATAAATCTTAGATTCCCCTACCGCAGAATACCACTCTCATTCTCCTCTCAATGTTAGATCGCATCCATAGAAAGGTAATTCAACTTGCTTCCATCTGACCCCTTACTGGTAATGTTCACTCTCTTCCTCATCTTCAAGATACAGCCTACCTTCCCCTACTCCATGGTTACCTTCACGACAAACGCTTCCCAGAACTTGTATAAATTGTGCCGGTATCCTTCACTTTTTAGTAGTTCCACACGTCCTTGTTCGTTCACTCGCACTTGGCAGCGTGCTTCATTGTTAGAACAATTTTCTCCTCTTCTTCCTACTCTTGAATATTCTGACACTATCTCCCCCTAACGCATATTCACCCTCTGGCAGTCTTCCACTTATCTGGACTCGAGTACACGCGTACCAGTTGAAGCCATCGCAATCGTTTTGTTTTTTGGTCGTTGAGCAGGTGATTTGCAGGGAAACTCATCTCGGGGCCTCTAATGCTAAATAAACTATTCATTATGTAAAGACCGTACTGTTGGGGCCATTTCGCTGCGAGACCTTCACTATCTTCGGTACTCATTTTTCCATGTACGTGGGTTTCTTATTCAAAATTGACATTCACTCAAGCGAGGTTCAGCACTTATTGTCACCGAGAATCAGAACGATCATTTGTTTGTGACACGTTTTCCCAACCAGAAACACCTTTTTTTCTATATTTATTTAGCCACCAGGCGTGCTGCCCTTGCTGGAGTCTGTCTCTGTGGATACAATGCGCCGCCATCTGCTTATGGAGGAACTGATTCCAAGGTCAGTCACTGCTTTTCCCTTGTATTTTTCTGCATATGCGTTGAGCTCATTTTCCCTGAAAGACTTTTAATGGAGACCTCTGCATAGCGCTAATTCCTGATGTCTTTCATACCATTGTTCGCATCTCGTTATTCGAGGCAAGGAAGCAGACACTTCGAAGAGCTTCATGCCAACCGTTTGCGTTGTTACTCGTAGTTTTTGGCGATTAGACACAGGACAAAAGACTGCTAGGAACCGTATGTGTTTTACCTACCACGACCATATATATTTCCACTGGCTACCTTCAGCTAGCAGCCAACCCGGAACCGTGGCACATTCTGTTTTCCATGTGAAAGCATCAGTATTGTTCACAGAAATGAAAATACCCTGATAGGGATTCAAAGGTGTGCGACACTTCGGATTTCTCGTTTTCGCACATTCAGATCGGATTATATTGGTGGCGAGCCGATGATAAGAAACTATCTGAAAAGTACTTGCACTTCAATCCCCAAATATCATTCACTATTTCAGAGTCCGGATTTCAAAACACTCAATATGGATCGGGGCCAGCACTTTCAGTAGAGCTTACATTTAATACCCCCCCCCCACAAGAGGCTTACCGCCGTGTTAGCCTTGTGAGACCCATCCGTTATATTCTTGTGGCGGTTTCCGCCGGGAGGGAAGGGCAAAGGTGGATGTCGGCAGCCTTATCTTGACTGACGGTCCATTGGTCGTCCATCTGGGAAGATGACTAAACCCTTACACTAAATTAGTATAAGCTTGCATAAACTGGCCAGCTGTATTCGTTTTCATAATCCGACGAACAGTCCCATGCTGCTTCGCGGATCACACTTGATTGTGTCTGAGCTGGAGTTACATTCCCGAACAAAAACTCCCAAGAAGTCATCCATGCTGTATCACCATTACCTGACGAAAGTGTCTAACCGCGTCTCCAGGATACGATGCATCCGGTACTAGTCCATCAGTGTTGAGCATACGTGTGTGGGCTGGGTTTCTGAACGTATTGGCTGCTGAGATGTCCACACTTTGTTGGGTGATTGCGGAGAATTCGCAGTTTCCATGACTACCCACCAGGTATCACATGTCTGTCGGAGACCAGACTGCAAAACCTAGGTAGTGCACGAATCCCAGTAGATGGAAAGGACGCTTACTGCTGGTTCCGTATGGTCCCTATGTAGTTGCTTTTGCAATGAGTGTTAGTGCCCACAGTGCACTTATACCTAAACTCAGTTCTTTCAAGAATTGCGATAGCTCGCTTTCAAGACTTTTGGCTGATTCCCGCCTCCTTCCTCTTCAGTTGACTGCACCATGAGAAAAGTTTTTGCAACAATCTGAAATGTGCGGCCGATGGGATATCTGAGCACAATATACTGTCGGCCGCATTCGACTGGAGTGCTCGTGTAAACTAGTCAGATTTCTCCCGCCACATCGTGTGTTCGGTTTGGAATAGCCGTGCGGAAGTGTTGACAAACTTGTCGATCTCGCTAATCGAACCACTTAGTCATTATCAGTACGCACTTTCAGCCCTCAAAACTGCGTTATAACGTCGAACTAGACAACACCCCCTTCGCCTACTCGACGATATCCGGGTGCATCCTCAATTAATGTGGGCATCAAAAAAAATCGTTGATCGCACCGATCAACTGAAATAGGAACGCAAGAGGGTCAGATCGTATACGCGTGCAAGCCACGGTGGAACTCCATCCTTCATTTTGGCGAAATAATATACCCTTCCTAGTATCAAAGTCACCTCATTAGGATACCAAGAGACATAGGGCTAATTCTCTAACAACGCGACTGACAGCATATTGGTTCAATCGCCTGGAGGCCAAATGGTATTGACGAGAGATCAGCGGTAGCAACAATACAAGAAATCTGTGAAGCCGAGCGAATCGTTGTCTGACAAATTGAGTAACCTCAGCAGCAGTGTGAAGACTTGTTTTCCTTATCGTAATAGTGTATATGTAGGGTAATTCATCCAGGTGAATGTTCACCAGAATACGCCTTGAAGAGACAGGGCCTATTGGTTTGCACATATCGGTTGCTCGTTGAGCTATATCTGGGGATTTTCATACAACTCCACAATCTCTCCCACCGGATGGGTCAACGGATAGAGGTCGGACAAGCACAGTCTACTAACCCTCTACAGTGAGGACTGGAATAGATATGGTATCTCGTTTATTGAGAGTAGTAGCCGAACGCCGTTGCCTCGAAATCAGGCTTTCGGACCGAAGGTTTTGATTGAAGGTCATAGCAACCCTCGTGTCTAGAAATTGGGTCCCACGGCACTATCTCAGTCCACGTGCTACCGTGAATTACAAATGCTTTCATGCCACCCCGGTCGTGACATTAGTTGGTTCGCCTTATTTGATGCGGATAAGTGGAAACAGTTGATTGATGGTGGCCCCTATCTTCCTCTGTTATAATACTAATACACTAATACACCAGTGCAGGCTGCACCCGCCCAGATTGTCACACTCGAAATCGTGAAGGTATTCACGACTGAGCGACGTGAGTTGTAATTCAGCATCTTGAATACTTGGCTATTATTAAATGAGGCCTCAACTGAATTTCGACCAAGTCTTTTCTTTATACTAGTGTTCAGATGAGATTACAGGAAAATAGTTTTTTCCCCAAGTCCTCATTCTTTTTTTTCACTCTTCACTAAGTCGTTCTCTCCCCGCCGCTGTATGGCAGTGAAGCACCATCATTTTCTGTTGATGCTGATGACCTGGTAGGATTATGCTTGGTAGGTGATTGAACTAAATTTCCAATACAGTCCGCCTTGTAAAGCCAAGCTCATTTCTGCTGAAAAGCCGTTTATATTTTTGGGGCCATGAGTGGTGCATACTTTTCAGAACACGCACCGGTTCTGTACAGGAGTTAAACAATTCAATGTCCGCTCAACAATGCTGGTAGCTTGTTGTAGCCAGATACATTCATCCACGACACTTTGGATTCACATGACGCAATCTGGCTCTCCGGCTCCTAACAGAAAGCTACACGTGGTTTGTTTCATCTGAGCCGATTACCTGTAGTTTGCAAGTAATGCTGATATTTCCACTTGTAGATCTGTGTAAAAAAAAGTCCGCCTAATTTGAGAGATTGAGAGCATCATACAGCAGTTTCTTTATTGAGATACCGTAGCAGTGTGAATCTCACAGGTTGGAGCTCTCAGCGTTTTAAACGAGCGTTTAAAGCACCACCTTCAAGCTATGAATGATTGATCAGTAGTGATGAACTTACATGTACTATGAAGTACATTGTGCATATCATCGTCGAACCGAATATTTTCTTGTTGACAAGCTTCCCAATTGTTGAATGTCTCGTTGAATGACCACACGCTGTCAATCAGCCAACGCTGTACTGTTTTTGATTCCCTTGAACCGCACATCATCCTGGGTTCTTGAAAAGGATTAATGGTTGCTCAAAACTTCTCGGTTTGTCTGTATACAATGACTTAGCCCGAACGAACTCCCCGTATCCTCAAAGTACCAATAACTTGTATCAAGGTAATTGCCTCGTCCCAACAAAATAACTTGAAATAAAGCAAATCTGTTTCCTTTGTCCACTCCATGGTGAAGTCCCATCGTGAAAATAAAGTGACAGTGGAATGAATTTCGTTGCGGTTTGTCAGTTACCTGTTAATATGAGGGCCAGTTTTTTCTACCCTAATCGACTCGCTTGACAATACCACCCTGTCGAGTGGTGACTGTTTTGTTTGTCAATCAAATGAACATTCTTCCTACTTTCTTGCTCTGGCCTCTATTTATTGTTCAGTTTGTTCGTTCAGTCGGACATGTCGGAGATCTGTTGAGCAAGCGGTCAGCACTTGGATTGGACTATTAGTCTGTTCGTCTCGTGTGCATCCATCTTTCATGATTATATGCCCCACTTGATCACATAGACACGCACCGCGCGGGTTGATAGTCTTTGCGATTTTTGTACACCTGTGGTAGGTGACCTACGATCCGAATAACTCTATCCTGAAAAGAGATCACGTCATGTAAACTCTGCCCCGAATACCAGTCTTTGTTAGTTTCGTCTAGTACTGCTGCCCATTGACCAGTTCTCCTACAGCAGTCCAAGTAAAATCACCCATACCTGAAAAAAAAAACAAATATGAAGCATACTCTTACTGGTCTAAGTACCAGAGCCAATCATTCCTGCGGACAATATCTGTCTAACTGACCATTGCACACTTATCTGTGAGGCCTCATTTTGAAGCCAATTATTAGAGATTGTTTTTAGCAAAGTTTGTCTAGCAATATTTCATTACCGTCACCAAATCTAGGCTAACTAGTGAAAGGTTAAAGCGAGCGGATAGAGGCGTTAGTCTAAATACCTGAGGTCGAAATGCAGTTATAACCGGCGCGCGAACAAGGCGAAACCAGTAGTGGGCTCTTACAGTCAGTCTCGCCAAACTGACCCTGGAGTTGCCTCTACTCCCCAGGTATCGATGCGCGTCAGTAGTTGTTTACCTTCGTAGCATTCCACTACAAAGACGAACTATTGCCCACACGCCAGAGAAAGACGGCTCAGCTTGTATTCTTTGGTACTCTTTGTTTTTTCTGCAGCGTAAATGCTATCCTTTCCAAGATGCATATTTCCAGCCAACCGACGCTGTCCCTGTTGGAAAACGCGGTAACACATTTTCGGTAAGTTGCTGTACATTTTGGCCGTTACTTTACGATCGCGCGAGGTAGCTCAGTGGTTAAAGCACGAACTCACCAACAAAAAGGTTTGTGGTTCAAAACCACCCTTAGACTTCATGAGACATAAATGGAACTTTGCAGCAAACTTAGTTCAGCCACGATCAGTGAAGTGCCGAACGTTTGGCTCCCTACACTCTGGGTTGAAACCAGGTTTTCTATTATTGCAAACTCGAATACCCAGTTCGTTGAGCTCCCACGGCATTGTGGCTAGGTGTCTAGGAGGTCCTAATGTTCGCCCCCTTTTTGGACCGGTAGCTGTCAGTTTCTTCGTAACTGTCATGCAGTTCGAGTGTCAAGTATACAAATATGCCTACTGAACTACGGGTGGTGAAACTGATGCATGACGTATACATGGCTTACGGTCGTTTGGGCGTCCGATGCTGAGTAGTGAGGGAGGGAAGTACATGCTGCAGTTGTTTTTGCGAAAACCACCAGCATCTGAGGGCGGATTGTCCTCATGACGAATACTAGTATGGCGATATTACTAATAATACTATCATAATTAATCTTCCCCAGTTTTTCCTTACTTAGGCCGTACATCAACTGTCCTTGAATTTTCAAATAACCAGTCGCTGAATGCTGATTATTTCAGCATGATGTGTTCTTATTTTTTTTAAAAAAAAATGGAATAGCTGATTCCCAAATGCGCGCTTTAGGTTATTCCAAGTGGGCAATCGTTGTCAGGACAGGCGATACAAAGGTCGTCTGTTGGACAGGGGACTGGTTGCAAGCACCATGGTTCCTTCTGTGGGGACCCCTACGTAGAAGAAACAATTTATACTGCACCGAATATCTCCCTAGCACTCAAAGTTCCTCACAATCGTATTGAACAGTTTCCGGTTCCCAAAATGGCTTACCTCCCCTCCAGGAACACACCGTATTCATGTTTGCCGATCGGTATTCATATTTAGCTGGCATAAGTGATAGGCTAGATTAATGCATTACCTGCGATAGAATCAAGCGCTTGCTGGCTCAATCTAGGATTCAATAGCGCTTGCGTTCTTCATAATTCGATACATGTAATATTAATCGAGGGTAACAAAGTTGGGACATGAGATGAACTAACTCAGGATAGCTCGATATCCATCGAAATCCTGACAGCTGCAGCTGTCAAGTGCCATGACGTTTTCCTCGTTCACTTATTTTTCTTTGTGGCCTATTTTACTAAGTAAAGAAATAATAATTGCTCGGCGCCCAGCTGCTATACTACCCGGGGGAAGCACGAGGTTGGCCAAGTCTAAACAGGAACAGTCGTAATGCAGAGTTTGGACTCGAACCACGGACCTTTCGGTCAGTAAGTTGTTGAGCTGACCTGCACAACAATCACTCATTCGCATAGATCGAGAGAAAAGACTGATGATCATCATACAGACCAACTGTATTGATGTGATACACTTGTTCCATGTTAGGACGTCCCCGCGTTTTTCGATAGAATTTTCACAGTGGTCCAACAGGAATCTTAAAGTCTCTATAGTTAATTGGCTAGTGTGTAATGGGTGTCTAACTAAAATTCGGGCCGTTCGTACCTTAGTATATCTGTTTCTATTTCCACATCCTTGCAGGTTAACAAACAGAAATCTACACATGAGCCGTGTAGAGCGGAGCTTGATTTCGTTGGCTATTTTACGTTTGATGGCCCCGTCGAATTCCCACCTTGCTCCGCTCACTGATGCACAACTGGCGTCTATCTTGGAAACGATGACTA
The DNA here is from genome assembly GCF_000715545.1 of Opisthorchis viverrini. Classification (NCBI taxonomy): domain Eukaryota; kingdom Metazoa; phylum Platyhelminthes; class Trematoda; order Opisthorchiida; family Opisthorchiidae; genus Opisthorchis; species Opisthorchis viverrini. The sequence goes on from NW_008751938.1 coordinate 389,084, forward strand.
CTGAGTCACGTGAAGATTTCCTCAACAATGTCATCCATCCAGTGTACAAACATTTCGATGAAACCTAGTTTTTGTACTGCATATGTTCTGCGGACGGTTCTGTATATAGTAAATAAACTTCAAACGACCGTCCGACTTGTCACCACTGGATCACTCTGGATATGCCACGATTGATGATCAAGAAACAGCTTGTTTTAATGGGAAGCACGGGAGATTTTGAGGTTACCACAAGAACCGTTAACCGATGCTCTGGGGTTCAAACTCACTCTCCTGGTAAGGACAACTCGGTGATACCTCGACCCTCATGCCTTCCTTCGGTCTGCACGTAACTATGTACCGAAGCGATTCAACAGCCAAGTGATCTAAGACTATTCATACCTTTAACAGATTCCTGTTACATTGTCCAGCATATCCTTGTGCTTACTTGGAAGACTTGGCTGGCGCACCATAATCTCCTAATCGGGTTGCGGAATTTCCTCCTCTATCAGGAAAAAAAGCTTGATTCATGCCATTAGCTGAGGAAGAACATACATGGTATGGTCCTTTACCGTGCTCAACATCGTGGGCATTTTTCTCGAGCTCACTGTGAAAGTTAAACTAGAGAACGACTTAGAATAGGACTTTAACCCCCCGGACGCTGTCTGTCCACCTGTGGTGAGTCAAGTTGAGCCCTGATGGCTACCTGCGGTGCCAGTTGTTGACGCCGCCTGATGGTCCCGGGAACTTGACTCTCCATACAAAGACGGGAGTATCTTTTGGCCCGCGTGTATCACAGCAGGCCACGAGATGCACCGTACAGTGTGAGTCCAATCGTGATGGGCTCAGCCTTTCTGGCCATCACTAAAAACACTGAAGTGTCATGATCCCTATCAATCATACGGTAGAGCTGTGCGGTCGCTATTCCATCCGAATTTCCCAGGTCTTTAAGCGATTACATCATGAGGAACGAGTTGTTTCTTATCCTCGAAGGTGAAACGAAAGTCGTTCAGTCGAAAGAACACAGCACTGCTAAAGTAAAGCTGTTGGCTGTTTTCGGTATAGGGAACGGCGTCGTCGAAAAATGATAAAGCCGCGGGTCTTCGCATGCTGTTTTCTGAGTGTATACTCGTAGGTCGTGTGGGTCTCAGTTCGCGCTGGCAAACGTAAAAGGCATGTCTCTGTCACCGAACGTCCAAGCCTAGTGTATCACTCAATTAAAACGCTCCGGCCTAAAACAATGACCACATTCAGACCGGTTATCAAGTAGGCTCCATCTTCAGCAAGACAAATAAATCGTTTCGAAAACTCAGGCATGGAGAAATACCAGCGTCGACAATTGAGCTCAATCTCATCCAATTGGGAGCTCCGGTTGTGTTTTGTCAGAATACGTGACTGGGGTGGAAATCAACCTCGCTATCTCTGGACTAAGTTCGTCTGAAAATGTGACATTTTGCCAACATCGGTTAATCGGATAATTTCTGAAAATGATCAGGCCAACAACTTGAAGGACGGCTAAAAAGGTGATGAGTAACAGCAGATTCAGTCTGAGACCATGGAAAGTGTCACCCTGTTGCGGGTGAACGATACAGTGACGGGATCAGAATGAATATTCCGCCGAGTAGTTAAAACAAACAGATGGTACGAGAATGACATTTTCTTCAATCAGTGGACAATAAAATAGAGTCAGGAGCGAAGCTGTATATCGTATTTGTGAGTGGAAATGAAATCAAGTAATCAGCGAGAGTGGTTCTTCCAAACTGGGTAACCAGCTGCACAGCGAATCATCGGTGACGGCCAACAGGATGCAGTAGTGTTCGAACAGTTGTTGTGCGACTTCCACATCGTCCAGAATCTCAACTCGTTCGACTCTGAAGTAAACAGAAAAGAATGTGACTGACGAGATCCATAAGGTTGTGAACTTACGAGGTCGCTAACATTCGTCTGACATCCACAAACAGAGAGAAATTCTGGGGTTCCTGAGCTTACTTCCATTCAACTTGTGATTGAATAAATGTGGCATTAACGCACAACGTACGTAATCGCGTTTGGCTAAATTGCTGGTCAGTATGGTGATATTTTTTTCGCGGCAAATTTCTGTGCCTAAAGATTGGTGGAAGGTGAACTTGGGCAATCAGCAGCTCTTTTACTCTGCACACCTACCCAAAAAGTTTTCAATGACAAGTTTGGAACCACGCCGCAGGGTACGATTGACTTTATGGTAATATATCGAATCTGCTATTCTATATATAATGCCTAAGGGCAACCCCAAAAAGTATAGAAAACGCTTTCACGTGTCCTTCCGAGGAGAACCGACCCAATGCCTTTTCCAGAGGACAGGCGTTGTCCAAGATACCCTTATAAAGCCTGCAATAAAACGGATGAGCTGTTGGTCTCCCTGGTATAGGGATTTATCAACGTCCGCCTTGAGGTGTTCCGAGGGGCGAGCTGTTCCCTTCAAGGTTGTGAAATTCAATAAAAGCTCAAGGGGGACCGACAAAAATTCATTCCTTGAGATAGAGGAAAAATAGAAACTATATTTATCTCATTGCTGCTCCATGTGCTCAACCAAATTCACACCATTCTCTATAGTGGCTGAGCATCATTTATTCCGCCTCACAGCACGAGCAACCCAAGTGTCTCAGAGATTCCAGTTGGTACAGATCGATGAGTGCTCTGTCTGCCTCCCCGGCAAGCCATATAAATTCTTACAGGCCGATACAGCCAAGAATGTACGATTTAGTTGCGTCTGTGTTACATATGGTGTTCATTTATGACTAAGAGGTGCAACAAAGTGTACTTTGCGGTAAAGCATGAGGTAAAGTATGAAGTTTACTGCAGCAACCAACGGATACGCACCAAGGAGCCTCCGGTGATAGTCCTACCCCTGTCAGGCAAAGGTTGATTCCACCACTCTGAATCGGGCACGGAACACAGTACTCGCTTCGGAAAACGTAGGTTCGACATAGCAGTACATGGCTTAACCAACGCACCTGATTTCGGACACATTCTTCAATGGAGGTCCTCATTGCACAACTGAAAGCTCGCTTTCTAATTGCCTCGTTACGGATAAGACGACAGCAACACACACGAGCTATGGTTCCGAGACAACGATTGTCGACCACCTGAAGAATTCTCACTTCCGCCGCCCGAACAGGCCAAGTCTCAGCTACAAAAGAAAACAGCTCGTGCTGTATCCCAATACACATGTCTTTGAGATTCAGGGATGCACCACTTTGACACCATAGGTGTCTCAAATTAGCAAACGCGACTCGAGCCTTGTAGATTCGGACATTCACCTCATCTGTTGCACTATAGTCAGAACTAAAACAATTTCCTAGATACGCAAAACGCTCCACAACTTCCAGTACCTCTCCCTGGATTGTATCCAGGTGTATCCAGTGACTGCATGTCCAGGAGCATGACCTTACACTTTGTGGATACAAAGTGCATACCAAAGGACAGGATGATTTCGGTCAGTTCATTCAAAAACACCTGCGCCTTTCCCTCCTCTTCGAAGACGAGAACGATATCATTTGTATATTCCAGGTCGACAAGGTCTTCGTTAGCAGCTATTTCAACACCATTGTTTTGGAGACCTTCCACAGTTCGTTTCAGTATTTGATCGATCACGCAATTAAATAGGAATGGAGAGAGTATGCATCCCTGACGGACACCACTGTGTGTACCGAAGCTTTTGGAGAGCTTGCCGTATACTCTTACCTGTCCAAGTCTGTTATTACAAAGAACGTATTATATCCACAAACTTCCGGGGTATTCTTTGATGGGCCAGCGCATCAAGGAAAACAGACCGATCAACCGAGTCGAAATCGCCTTTGAAATTCAGGAACACTAAACTTGTGTGTCGTTTGTACGTATGACGTTGTACTAGCATCTGCGCCCCTGGCATTTCCTTTGCTTTCCGTGTCCACCAGACGGTACGGTCGGCGCGCACGCTCACTATCATTTGACGTCATAATTCGTCGGGCCAAATTTTGTTGGCGGCCGGCGAGGGTATTTCTCCGAGAGTTAAGCAGTTCCACTGTTCGGTCTGATATCCAGTGCTTGAGTGAGTCTGTTAGTGCCGTGCTACAAGCGAAACTCCCAGCACTGTTCAAAGAGGTGGCGATCTCTTCAAGTACAAATTCACATCGGATGGTGAGCATTTGGAACTCTAGAAGATGATTCTGGTAAATTCGTTTAACATCCGGATCTGCCAGTCTTTCACTTGCCAAGCCATTTGTCTGCACCTTACGCGGCTGAGGGAAATGTAGGGAGAAGAGACTACGGACGAGCGCGTGATCAGAGTCCACAAATGTGTTCCAAAACGACCGGCAGTCAGTTATGGATCCGCGCCATCGGTAACTGATGGCAATGTGATTGATTTGAGTTTTTGGTCGGCCTGCCGTTGGAGGACACCAAGTGGCCAGCTAGTACTGCATAAAAACAGCCTGCGATCAGCATACAGCTGAAGCAATCGTTCCCCATTGTCCGTACGTACCGAGTCCAATCCATGTCGACCTCCTAATTGAGTCTCAGATACACTAGGCCTGCCCAATTGTGCATTCATGTCTCCGGGAACCACCGCGATGTCTGAGCTTTTAGTTCGCCGCAGCAGGGCATTTAGGCCGTCGTAAAACCTGTCTTTGATGGCGTCGGAGCTATAGTCAGTTGGGGCGTAGGCAGACACAATAAACAGACATCTATCAACTTGCCGCTTGTGAGACTCCTTCACAGACGTTGCCAGACGAACCGCACAGAGGCGATTATCAACAGGTATCCAGTCGAGTAAGGATACTTCCGCCCCGTGACTTAGCACAATACAAACCCCTACACATCCCGCCGCAGCAGCCTCTGGATCACCAGAGATGCACGTAAAATCGATGCATGACGAATGGAGTCATCAGTCCTAAGTGCTGGGCCTACAAGAAGAGCGACCTGAGTGACGATAACACTTGGGTGCTCAGCTAAGTACATGAATCAACAATGCCAAAACGGCGAGGGACGCTCGAGCCTTTACAGAGTCTGTCACTGGTACCAGAACTAGATCTCTATATCCACAGGCTTCGCTCCAGATCACTTCCTCCGTGTCGTTGAAATCCGCGACATTGATGAAGCAAAAATACAAAGCCATAAAAGCATGCTACGGTAGCCAGAAGCCCAAGGCACTATTTTTACGTTCGCATCACTCTCAATCGAAAAGTCCTGTTGTCCTGACGCAATCATTCTAGTGTGTCCACTCTAAAGGGGGAACGCAGTAAATTTTAGTTGATAACACCTGGCCACCATCATTGAGGGTATGGCATCGGCATCTGACAATGATGCTTCGCTACCACACAACCGTGATTTATTTGAAAGCCTTATTGTGAATAAAAGAATAAAGTGGACGGGGAAGGAAGAGCTTGCCACAATCGTTCCGAGGTGCCTACACCTCCGGACACTGATTCAGGTAATCTGGATAGAAATTGACGACAAGATCGCCACTGACATCGGTTGGCAGCCATGACTTGCAGCGTTTCTAACCAGGCGCAGTGGAGATCACGCAGTCCCCATCCTGGAAGGTGAGTAGCGTGGACAATACCCAAGCGTTTCATAAGCTCCTTCATACCCCTCTGATAGGTCAAGGTTTTCCTGACTTTCCGCTTTCACCCCTGAACTGACAAACCCTCTTCGGCAAACAATAGTTCGGCATGAGCAACACATGGTCTAACGAGTGCATTTACCAGCGGTATACATGTTTTTCGATAGAACTCCCCGTTGCACAACAGAACACTCGCTTTCTAACTGCCGCCAAAGACCTGGAGCCGTCTCCTTTCCGTTGCTCAAACCGAGCAGGCAATGCTGTAAAACAGCCCGGGCTGTTGCCCCAATACACATGTCTTTGAGATTCAGGGATGCACCACTTTGACACCATAGGTGTCTCAAATTAGCAAACGCGACTCGAGCTTGTAGATTCGGGGTCAGTTCATTCAAAAACACCTGCGCCTTTCCCTCCTCTTCGAAGACGAGAACGATATCATTTGTATATTCCAGGTCGACAAGGTCTTCGTTAGCAGCTATTTCAACACCATTGTTTTGGAGACCTTCCACAGTTCGTTTCAGTATTTGATCGATCACGCAATTAAATAGGAATGGAGAGAGTATGCATCCCTGACGGACACCACTGTGTGTACCGAAGCTTTTGGAGAGCTTGCCGTATACTCTTACCTGTCCAAGTCTGTTATTACAAAGAACGTATTATATCCACAAACTTCCGGGGTATTCTTTGATGGGCCAGCGCATCAAGGAAAACAGACCGATCAACCGAGTCGAAATCGCCTTTGAAATTCAGGAACACTAAACTTGTGTGTCGTTTGTACGTATGACGTTGTACTAGCATCTGCGCCCCTGGCATTTCCTTTGCTTTCTGTGTCCACCAGACGGTACGGTCGGCGCGCACGCTCACTATCATTTGACGTCATAATTCGTCGGGCCAAATTTTGTTGGCGGCCGGCGAGGGTATTTCTCCGAGAGTTAAGCAGTTCCACTGTTCGGTCTGATATCCAGTGCTTGAGTGAGTCTGTTAGTGCCGTGCTACAAGCGAAACTCCCAGCACTGTTCAAAGAGGTGGCGATCTCTTCAAGTACAAATTCACATCGGATGGTGAGCATTTGGAACTCTAGAAGATGATTCTGGTAAATTCGTTTAACATCCGGATCTGCCAGTCTTTCACTTGCCAAGCCATTTGTCTGCACCTTACGCGGCTGAGGGAAATGTAGGGAGAAGAGACTACGGACGAGCGCGTGATCAGAGTCCACAAATGTGTTCCAAAACGACCGGCAGTCAGTTATGGATCCGCGCCATCGGTAACTGATGGCAATGTGATTGATTTGAGTTTTTGGTCGGCCTGCCGTTGGAGGACACCAAGTGGCCAGCTAGTACTGCATAAAAACAGCCTGCGATCAGCATACAGCTGAAGCAATCGTTCCCCATTGTCCGTACGTACCGAGTCCAATCCATGTCGACCTCCTAATTGAGTCTCAGATACACTAGGCCTGCCCAATTGTGCATTCATGTCTCCGGGAACCACCGCGATGTCTGAGCTTTTAGTTCGCCGCAGCAGGGCATTTAGGCCGTCGTAAAACCTGTCTTTGATGGCGTCGGAGCTATAGTCAGTTGGGGCGTAGGCAGACACAATAAACAGACATCTATCAACTTGCCGCTTGTGAGACTCCTTCACAGACGTTGCCAGACGAACCGCACAGAGGCGATTATCAACAGGTATCCAGTCGAGTAAGGATACTTCCGCCCCGTGACTTAGCACAATACAAACCCCTACACATCCCGCCGCAGCAGCCTCTGGATCACCAGAGATGCACGTAAAATCGATGCATGACGAATGGAGTCATCAGTCCTAAGTGCTGGGCCTACAAGAAGAGCGACCTGAGTGACGATAACACTTGGGTGCTCAGCTAAGTACATGAATCAACAATGCCAAAACGGCGAGGGACGCTCGAGCCTTTACAGAGTCTGTCACTGGTACCAGAACTAGATCTCTATATCCACAGGCTTCGCTCCAGATCACTTCCTCCGTGTCGTTGAAATCCGCGACATTGATGAAGCAAAAATACAAAGCCATAAAAGCATGCTACGGTAGCCAGAAGCCCAAGGCACTATTTTTACGTTCGCATCACTCTCAATCGAAAAGTCCTGTTGTCCTGACGCAATCATTCTAGTGTGTCCACTCTAAAGGGGGAACGCAGTAAATTTTAGTTTTGCTGTTATTGGAGTTCATCAGCAGTGCGCATCCTTGGCCATGCCAGAGTTTGGACTCCAGACATCCGATATGCGGGGCGAGCGTGTTACCACTACTTCACCAGCGTACACTGAGCGCATGGGAATTATCATGTCTGAACAGGCGAATATGTTCACACTTGACTGATGTGATTGGCTTGTCCGACGACCTAGTGACTGTCCTGCCTGGGTCAAGTGAAGGCTAAAGGTCAACGAAGGCTACCAAATCGATTTCAGCAACCACAGATAACAGTCCGGTAACAACACAATACTTACCGGAGGCGTGTCGCTTTGGGGAAGGCCTTATAAACCTCATTAACAGTCCAAGCTTTTGCTTTCTGCCAGCCAGCATCCAAAAACCTGCAATGAGGAGTGGGAGCAAAGGAAAGACTGCATCATCCTTCATCGCAAAAAATAAACCTCTTGGGCATGAGTGAAAGTCTTCTACGTACAAAACAAATTAAATCGTGCTTCCTTCGGGTGGCATGGAAGCTGGGAACTGAAAGAGTGCTACAGTTGAACGATTTTTTTTCCTTACACTGCATTACTTATGCACTGTGAAATGTTTACCACCCCAACTATGGCTCATCAATCGCAATTGTATAGATTGAATGCTGGCTTGTCTGATGAGACCTGTGCAAACTTATGCTCCAATGCGATTGGGCTACGGATGATACCTAGACAAAGACACTAAATTTTATCAGTTCATTACAATTGCATGTACGAGCATACAAAGCATACATGGTATATCACCCACCGGGTCTCTTGTTGTTTCAAAGACTGACAAGCAGACAATCCAGGGAGATCACAGTCTCTGGCACGAAAATTTTCCACCATTATTTTCCCAAACTGGTCGGCCATGTTTACCTGGGAAAAGGGGGGAGGCAAGAGAAGGAACCGATTTTTTATTCCTATCAGTCGACCTTGAGGATCTCCATGTTGAATGATGCGCATCTTAGAAACATTCGATATCCATTCTCGGTCGCGAGGTGTTGGAAAGCTGAAAACAGTCAGCACAGAAACATAAAATGTCTCGAAAAGGACCCATTGAAGACGGCGAACAAAAATTAGGGTAGGAAGAAGAGTTCTTCGTTGACAATTAAATAACTGACTATGCATTGCAGATCCCCTGGGGTAATGTAAATGAACAAAATGATGGGTTTAGTTTGGCTATACGCGGAATCAGAGGGACTGTCCTACTCAGTTATCGGCTACACTAGTCACTACTGGACTTACTCCACCGATGTTTTTAACAGTAGGGCTTTTTGGGTTATCCGTTGGGTGTTATCACGTTGATCTGACTGGCTTCTAGTTCCGGATGGAGGTCCACCACAACTTTCATAAACCTAACTTTTGTGTGAATCAAACGGCTGTTTGCGCAAGACAGTCAAATATCAGTCAAATTGAGTCTGCGGAACGCTATCACCAACCTTGAAGCAATCTGAGGATAAAGTATAGCTGAAGCTGCTCAAATTGCGCGATTTTTGTTTGTGAATGCACTAGTAATTGCTTAAATAAGGACAACCCACAAAGGAGCAAATGACGTGGATATCTGTTGAACACAATAGCTCTCATGTCTGCCGGGATCCAATGTCAGTCGGTTACGCCGGTTCAACCTCACTGAAAGTTAAAAGTTTAGACCAACTCCAGTTGATTTGGCTATGCAGGTGAAGACGAACAGAGTGCAAATGCATTTTACATGCAACTAGCTACTTAAGGCTAAAGATGAGATCGGGATGTGAAGCCATTTGCACAAACAGAAGATATTCTCAGGCAATCCATGGTTAGTATGGAGATGCAGTAACATACAAACCTGATCGGGTGAGTTCAAACATGAGGATCTCGAACTCCAAGAAGGGCTTCACCTCTCAGGCGACCTTGGACTTTCCCTTACTATCAAATGACAAATATCTGGACCAGTAGCGTAGCTTTTGGTCATAAACTGTTTCATATAAAGCTTGTTACTTCAGTTGTTATGTCCAATTATACCCAACCTCACCGGCCTTGATTTTTTTCCATGGTGCACTTACGTATCCGTGGCACCGAAGTTTTGATACCGATACCTGTTAAAACCAACTCATAAAACCAATTTAACTCTGATAGCCACCTGGAGTTGCGGGCCGTGAAATTGATATACAACTGACGCATTAAACACAGGAGAAATAAACTCGATTAGTTATCCGATGGGACGATTAAGGGACGAACTCGATAGATTTTAGTGAAATTCTTTTCCAAGCTGGGTCGTGCTAATTTAATAATGCAACAGTAACAGAAAAAATGATAATTAATTGTTGGATCACACCAGAACCGAAATTATTGACGAAGAAGTATGCTATCTCTCATGAATTTGTCAAAATAACAGCTCTTTGAAAATAGCGTCTCAAGGAACCTGAAGATAACACACTGATTCAGTTCATGCATCTGTCTACCCTCTGATAAACTGTCGTTTTCAAAGTAGAGGAATTTTCTTATTTCCATGTATCTAGGCGTCTTGAGCTGTCCAGAATCTCTTGACAATCGGATTTGAGTTTCTCTAAACGAAAGGAATTTTAGGCGTTGTTGTTGAAGTGTACACAAAAGGTTTAACACCTTCCGCACGGACAGAGAAAGACGAGATGAACTGGGTACTTGCCTGTTCGTAATGCAAGAAAGCCGAGTGAGGAAAATGAGCAGCTAATCCTTTGATAAGCTGGAAACTTTCTTCAGATGGCATGTACACCAGAACGCACTCAGCTAGAAAAAGGGTTGGCAAATTGCTGTCCAGGCCGATACTGGAGTTTGGTCCACAGAGGTAAGAGATCAATTGGTCGACTGGTCGACGCAAATCGAAAGGGACCAGGGAGTACGTATCTGTGACGAGACTATGCCGATTTTGTGCTTCCAGGACGGTATCTGGTACCGCAGGTGGGTTCATCTTGGATTGTGAGTCGCCCTGTGGTGGTAGATTCATTGCTAAAGAAAAATAAATAAAAGGTTCGTCCCCCTTGATACAAAGCATGAGTAAATGGTGGGTACCGCTAGAAGCAGATGGATAAGGCGAATAGGGGTTGTAACCCCTCAGGTTTTACGACCAGCTTAGACCTCTAAATCCGGGAAAGACAGATCAAGCACGAGTAAACAATACCCAAGAACAAACACCATCGGACAGGAGTCGAATCCCATATGTGGTCTCACATGAACTTTTTTTATTTTGCTGGCATGGCAACTGGCATCATTCTGTATGAATACTTGGTGTAGACGGACTGGCGAACTGAAACCAACATTCTGGTTGGACAGCCTATCCGACTCATTGCTCTTATTTACTTGTGTTGTTACACATCAATGAGATTGAGTTGAGTTATGTTCGACTGAAGTTTTCTCTTAGGAGACTAAATTTTTATAACATCCAGACCAAAAAGAGAATTCCTGGTGTAAGCGACGCGAAGATAACAGAAAAATCTACACCGACACGCACCAATGACCCTCAAAGTGATGACATGCGCAAGTGATCCCAAAATAAGCTTGACATCAGTGTATTCCGTATGCCCAACAGAAAGGGCACTGGATCTCACATAAAAACCACCAAGTAGACTGAGCTTCGTCCTAACTTAGCTGATGGACATTAAAATTCAGTTCACAGCAAACAGGCTGCCAGAATTTTGTGTTCAAAAGGATTCCAACAGGAGTGGAAGGAAGAGGAAAGGTGTAGGAGAGTGGTTAGGTTTTAAAACATTGTTGAATTTGGAAGCAAACTTCAAGACTTGTAGATGGTGACCTGGATGATTCCAAGTAAACATCAGTTGGCCATATCTAGACGTCGAAAACGCCAAGCAAACGGCTAAGTTATTGTTTCTCTTCACTTGCGCTGCACGCAGACGAACAAGGAAAAGTGCAAATTTGCATAAATCACAGAAGAAGCCTTCATACAAGTGATTCCTTTGTAAATGGGTGATTATTACTTTTCAAACTACGAAGCAGCTCATCGAGGGAATGAATGCAGTCCGCATTTTATCATCACACGGTACCTTATGAGTTACCCCGAACGAAAATATCAAGGTCCATAGACACATGAGTCGTAGTGTAATTGGTAATACTGATGAACGATGTTACGCAAGCAGGTACTATTGGCTTCATCCAGTTTACGGCCTCATCACTGTTCATAACTCAGAACGTATATTTTCAAGAAACTCCGTCAAAATCGCCCCATGTTGTCTGTGTAGTCGAACTCGTTCAGATCAACACACCGAACCCCAGAGTAAGTAGTTTGCACCGATTACCAAATAAGTGATGTACGTGGTATCGAGCTAGCACAATATTCTACAGGGTAAGGGCTCATTGTAGTGGTTGAAACTGTTCGACTTTATCGAGACTCGTTTAAGAAGTGCGTGAGTAAGTCATCAATATGACAATATTAGAGAGTGGGATTTTAAATTTTTACAAATTATCGAATGAAGCTGGCCTTAGTTACTTCTCCGCGGCCTGTCTTTTACCGACACGGTGGAAGTCCATATGTTCCACTTCTGGTTACTGTTGGCAATTTATGCAAACCACTTGTGGTGATCACGTCTAGTTCAGTTTTAAAAGTCACAGTCTCATTTCAAATCTACGTGTCATTATGCATTCATCAAAGACGGTTATTTGTCACGCTAGATTGCCCTCTAAAACGATCGCATGATATGCAAAGTTAACAGTTGAAAAAATAATAGCACAGGTTTCCACAATGTGATAGCATAACGAAGACTAATTTAACGGGCCATTACCTGGATGCCACGTTGCGCGGTGGTCAGTAGCAATGAGAAAATCAAGAGTGATTGGTCAAGTAAAAGAGAAAATATCCGGCGTGACTAAAATGGAAGTCAACAGTAGTGGCTTCGATTCACGCTCACTTCTCAGTCATGATAACCGATTTTTAGCGTCGCTAAAAATATGCAATGAAATATAATCACTCAGCTGTGGCATCCTTGTGGTGTACTGCTTCCATGAGAGTCAAAGGAAGCAAAAGAGCTGATACTACCAGGTTGTCCAACCCTAGACAGGAGCAATCGGGAAGCTAGGGTTAGGTTCAAAACGCAAATTTTCCAGCCAATAGCCTCATGCCTTAACTACTGAGCTATCCCTTGTTCCTGTGTCAACGCAACCGTCTGCTGGTTACAGGCTACTATGTTTCGTCGTCTGATCATAATTTGATCTCTCACAGATCGTTTCTACTTTGTGAGCTGTTCAACCGGCGAGTTCCTGAAGTGGGCCCGTCATTATCCGAAGAACATAGCCAAGCAGATATAAAATATAACATGCCATCACCTTGTCCCATGCTTCCCTCAAGCTCGACTTAACGTGCCTACAAAGCTGACTAATAAATAATAAACAATAAAAAAATAATAAAGCAAATAAATGAAAAAATACACAACACGCATGAACTGAAATGGAACGCGTCTAGCTTACCAGCATGTTCTTCAACTTCTCCCAAAAGTTTCTTGCTCCGAATCAACTGAACTTTACGCTGGACGTTGTGTAGCAGATCCACCTCAACGAACTTACGTGGGACTATATCGGCGTCTTTAAGTTGAAAATAGAGTGTGTCTGAGCCAGCACCCAAGTTTACAACCTGACATTCACACCCCAGAGTCTGTTGGGTATAAGTGAGGTTAACCGCAAGTCGGTACTTACCTTGATAAACAGAGTTGTTATGGCCTTAAAAGCTTGAGTTCGAATAAAGTAGCCACGGCTAATTTCTGGAGGTTTTGAAGTTGCAACGGGGCAGAAATAACGCATATATGGATCCTTCCAGTATCCTCTTTTAACAGCGTGAGCTTTGCTATATGTGGCATCATCGTTGGTCGATTGGATCACTCGGTCACTAGGACAAGACATCGTACCATGCTAGATGAACAAGTGAACTCGGCTGAGTAAAATGGGGCGATGTGCTCCGGGACCGAGACCAACGGACCACTGTACGGATGAAGTGGACAATAACAGGGAAACTGAAACCAATAAACCCGGTACGGACGTGATCATCTGGAAGCAAAATGTACGAGATACTCCAAATCGTATAAGGAGGTGCAAAGCTGCACTACATGTCTGACAAATTGAGTGTTAGGAAGACTACGCATTGGACTCAACAGTTTGAGTGCAACAGCGTCATCGGCTGTGACCAAACCATGTCTGTCAGTCCTATTACACACTAATGTTTCTGCTTGTTTCTTTTCATTAGGTTATTCACTAAATGCCAGATTGTTCTGGCCTAGCCAGCAACTGGTGAAAATCGATGCAACCGTTCGCATCACACATTTCGATTTGTATGCTATGAGAAGGTACTCAGTTGGAGGCGCTATGATGGTGGAAAATTTATATACACTAAGAAAAACCAAGTCGTTAGTGATTTCTTCGACAAGTGCATGTAGTCTGGAATATGACACTTGCTTAGTGTAAGTATTCACAAGCCTTACACGCTGTGATACCGTTAAGAATGTTTCTGCCGTCAGTCATCTACACAACGAACTGCAGTTACTGAGAGCCTGGGTGTCGCATGTTTCTAGTGCAGAAATGATCTGTGGCGACCAAAGAATAGTCTTGTTACGCTGCTAACCCAAGCATGCAGCATTATTGTTGCTGTGTAATTTACGCCTAGCCTTACCCATATTTAACCAGCACACCGCAAGCGCTTCTGTACACCGGACAAGAGACCAAGAAACACCGATTCCTAGTGAGTTCTCATCAGAATGCGGTCAACTAGACATTTTTCGTTCGGTAGTCAAGCTCGCCATCAAGACAACCAAGAGGCCATAAATAGTGCAGGGGAAGGGTGTTAGTTGATTGTCGTTAAGCTGAATGTAAACAGAGAGATGGCCAAAATCTCGACCAGGTAGTCCAGATATATGGATTTCAAATCACGATGTCCGATTCGCTGCCGCGAACGCAAGTCCAGGCGATCCTCCGTGTGCTGACCTGTTTAGCGTCCTGCAGTCTATAAGTTCGACGGACTTAGGAAGAAACATATTCATGATGCAGTCATCTCTTACAATCGCCCAGCAGCAGTCCAGAACTCTGCGTGGTACTCCATCAACGACCTCTATGAGATGGCGGTGATTATCCGCATATCAACAGGCATCCCCATTTTCAAAAAGTCATCATTATCATCAAAGACAGCAACATCAGTGTTGGCATTGATGCTTCACTGCCGTACATTGGAACATGTATGACGACGTGTTCCGTAAAAATGGTAATGTGCTTGCATTTCCAGCAAGTACCTAACCGCTGCCTTGCGGTTAGGCTTTTGAGCCAAGGGCTTTGGTTGAGGACTCTAATCGTCCTCCTGTCTAGGTGTGGGCGCCCTGGCAGTATCCCAGCCCTCGTACAACCATGACATACACATTTTCAAAAAGGGTACGCGATCACCGTGTGAGAGCCATCGTTGCATTAGCCCGGTAGCTGTGCCACCTTTCGATTGCTGATCGACTACAGAGAGGCAGATCCGTGAAAACCAAGCAGGATTCTGTCGTGTAAGACGACGGACCAATTACACATACGACCTCTGACAAATTCCGGAACTGCGATGCTGCTTCCGGCACCGCCCATAACGACCGTCTTTCTTGCCTTTGACTTTGTTGGTCATTTGACACTACGGAAGTGTCTATGAAGGAAAAGTGGTCCCTATAAATTCTTGTCCATTCTTAAAGAATTGTACGTCAACTCCCGTAAACGCTTAACTGTTTACGAGAAGCTCTCGCCAGAGTTTGCTACACCAAGTGGTGTCAGACAAGACTATCCTCTCACCTTTCCTGTCCAACTTCGCCACTGATATGATAACGGAAGGCTTGCTCCCAGCTTTTCGTTCCTGCGAGTCGTTCCAGGGTGTTCTCCTACAGATATAGAATATAGAAACTGTGACTCTTTGGGTATGATATCATGGTAATGCGAGCATTATTAGGCAGTTTTGCCTTACGGTTTAGTGTGCGTTTCGTACCTACAAAGTGCAAACGTGCTGCTGCGAGACTGCTTGGGCACAAACATATACCTCATGGGGTCCAGGTGGTTAGATGGCCCAGGTGGTTAGAGCGCGAATTTACTGACCGGAAGGTCCATGGTTCGAACCCAACCTCTGCCTCTCGACTTCTTCTGTCTAGGCTTGGTTAATTTGGCAGTTTCTCAGCCCCGTGCTTCCTTCGAATGGCATGGCAGCTAGGCACCGGAAGGGTGCTACAGCTGAGTGATTTGATTGTTGATCCTTGTCGACCTAAATAACGCAGACGATATCGCCCTCATTTTGAAAACAACGCTAAGTGCAAGCCCTGTTGAATAGACTGACCACCATCTGTTGGTATGCGTCTTGCACCTTCAGGGTGCAAATTCGTGCTTCAGAACGTACAGTGTTTGAACATACCCCGTACGATTAGAGAGGAATTACCGTAGGTTGTGGAGAATTTTATATTCCTTAGTAGTTGTATCAGCTCTGACGGAAGTGTGCCTGATGAAGTCGGTGCAGGAATTTCAAAAGCCCGAATCGCGTTTCCTAATACACGTCACTTGTGGTGTCATAAAGATACATCACTTGGTCTGAAGCGTCGCGTTTACGAGGCTACATTAAGGACTGTGTTGTTGTGTGATTGCGAAACACCACCCCTGAGGACAGATGATGGGGCATCTTCAGGTGTTTGACCACCGATGAATCAGAATCGTTGCCGGTCCCGGATGATATTAAGGGATAAGTAGAAGTCATTAGAAAACGGGTGTCATTGTGCAGTAGATAGTTCAATTGCAGAAAACGTCCAGCATCATCGACCACGACTGCTCGGCCGAGTGCTAGGCATGCAGAAACCCCGTCTACTGAGACGATCGTCGTTCTGCATGAACCATTCAGAATGGTGGAAACCGCGAGTTGACTTGGCAGAAGGGTATGAAGGGGATTACGAGGAGTTTGGGTGTTGTCGGTGTTGTACGCCTTCCAGGATGGTGGCCTCGTGACCCCCCTGCACTTGACTGGAGACCTCGCGAGAAAAAACGTTGGTGGATGTCCGTGGCGTCCGTGCTGTCATTTTTTCCAGACTGTTTGATTAGATGCTTGCAGCGATAAGCATCACCAGGTACCCCCCTTCATCCACTCTCTTTGCACTTTAAAGCTTTAAATATAATTAGACGAACTATATGGTTGTACGGCAGTGATGTTATTGCCTCTGATGATGCTAGAAAGCTAGGAAACGCACAGTCATGCACATCACGAAGACTGCTTGGAGGTCTAAGGGAAGCGGGCCAAAGAAGTTAACCTCTCAGTTTTCAGAACTGTATGTCCCAGCTATCCGACTCAACTAAATGAACGGTGGATGTCGTCAAGAACCACAGACTCTATTGCAACCAGAAAGACCGTACTAGCGACTATGACGGCATACGCAGGATAATCAAGAGCTTGAAGAATGCAAGAGAACGCCGCTGAATTGTGAAGGAGGCTTCAGCTGCAGGCAACTGCCGCGCCCTA
This sequence comes from Opisthorchis viverrini, assembly GCF_000715545.1. Classification (NCBI taxonomy): domain Eukaryota; kingdom Metazoa; phylum Platyhelminthes; class Trematoda; order Opisthorchiida; family Opisthorchiidae; genus Opisthorchis; species Opisthorchis viverrini. The sequence goes on from NW_008751938.1 coordinate 406,281, forward strand.
ATTCAGCTGATTCCATCAATGGCCAGCGAAGCAATATAAGAAGACGGAACGACAGTCCACTCACGAAATTGATGGGTAAACATTTCGGCTGAACTCCTTGAACACAACCTCTGAAGGAACCCAACGAGTCTGAATTGAACACTGACACCGGCCTGCCGTCAACAACACAAGTCCAGTGCCGGATATCACTCCTCCAACGCGAAAGACACCCGCCTGAGTGGTATGCACACCACAGTCTCCAAAAGTGGCGAGGTCCCGGTGAACAGGCTGACGCCTCCACTGCGGAAGATCTGGAACGAAAACAAAGTACCAGAGGAGAAGAGCGCCTTGAATGTCACCGGTCTTCAAGAACGAGTGCAAGAACGCCACGTGAAAACCATTATGGTATCAGAATGGTAGCCGAGGCATCCAAGGTGCTCTCTGGCATTATTTTGCGTGGGTTGATCGATTATCTCGAGAGGAAATCATGAGATATAAGCTGGGTTCCGCCCTGGACGAGGATGCATCAACCGTGTATTTACCCGGATACAAGTTCTTGAACAGCACCGCTCTTTTAAACGTCCCCCATTGGTCGTTCTTGGTGATCCGAAGGCTGCCTATGATGCTTTAGTCAGGAACTTTGGTGGTATCTGGCGATCAAAGATGTGCTTTGCAAGTTTATGCCGCTTACGAGCGCATTGTATGCGAACTTCTGCGGACGGACACGAGTAAACAGCAAGTCTTCGCCTTAGTCCACTAGGTCTAGTGATGTAAGACAAGGCCGTCCTATCTTGCCTTTCCTCTTAAACTTTGTTATTGATGTGCTGCTTGAAATTTCCTCGCCTGCTTCTGAAGCCTCGAGGGTCGAAATGCTCCCGGATCGTTCGCTCACAGGAACTGAGTATGCGAGCAGTATTGGTTTCGGTTATTCAATGGAAGCAATTTTAAATGCTCCTGCTACATGGTTTGGTATGTGGCACACCTGCAAAGTGTAAAGTGCTGCTCATCATCATCAACGATAGCATGACATCAGTGCTCAACACCAATGCTTCACTGCCGTACAGCCATGACTTATTTGAAAGCCTTATTGTAAAGAAAAGAATAAAGGTGGATGGGAGAGGGACTTAGTGCTAGCTTAACACAATCATTCCGAGGTGCCTACACCTCCAGACATTCACTCAGGCAATCTGGACAGAAACTGACAACAAGAACGCCACTGACATCGGTTGGCAGGCATATCTTGTAGTGTCTCCAACCAGGCACAGTGAGGATCACGCGGTCCCCATCCTGGAAGGCGAGTAGCACCGACAGCACCCAAGCGTTTCGTGATCTCCTTCATACTCCTCTGCCAGGTCATGGGTTGGCCACCTCTCTGTTTACGTCACTCCGAATTGGGCATGGAAAACAGTCCTCTCTTCGGCAAACGATGGTTCGGCATGCGTAAAACATGTCCCAACCAACAACCATGACCTACACAACTAAAGTGCTGCTACAAGACTGAGTGGAACAGAACCCAAACCTTATGCCTGTAGACGAGCCGATCAACGTGGTAGATAAATAGATAGGTAGATAGATAAGTCCTGGTGGAGTGGCTACAGATGAAGTTACTTCTCGGACCGGAAAGGCGAGAGCAGCTTTTGCCAACCTCCGGCACTTATGGCACCGACGTGACGTCAGTTTGTCTGTCAGGGGCAACGTTCATAATGCAACGGTGCGATCCATACTGCTTTACGGGTCACAGATGTGGCCTCTACGCGCAATGGACATGCGAGAAATGTCAATGTTTGACCATCGGTGTCTCTGAAGCATTGGCCAGATCTGGTGAGAACATCGAATTAGCAATGCTGAAGTACGCCAGATGGCCTAAAATAGAAGGAAATCTCCCACGATAAACGAATTACTCAAGTTTCATAGATTACGCTGGTTAAGAGATGTACTCCGCAAGCCAGAAAACTGTTTGTGTCTGCGCCGAGAGAAAGCTACCGAAAAGTGGAGTATGTGACCTGGCAACGAAGTGCGAAAACACTATCCAGTAAACTTAATCAAGTCAGCAACTGCCACCTCTCTGAATGGAACTGGTGGGCATCCCCCAATCACTTCGATGCTTCACTGCCGTACAGCCATGACTTATTTGAAGGCCTTATTGTAAAGAAAAGAATAAAGGTGGATGGGGGAGGGACTTGGTGCTAGCTTAACACAATCATTCCGAGGTGCCTACACCTCCAGACATTCATTCAGGCAATCTGGACAGAAACTGACAACAAGAACGCCACTGACATCGGTTGGCAGCCATATCTTGTAGTGTCTCCAACCAGGCACAGTGAGGATCACGCGGTCCCCATCCTGGAAGGCGAGTAGCACCGACAGCACCCAAGCGTTTCGTGATCTCCTTCATACTCCTCTGCCAGGTCATGGGTTGGCCACCTCTCTGTTTACGTCACTCCGAATTGGGCATGGAAAACAGTACTCTCTTCGGCAAACGATGGTTCGGCATGCGTAAAACATGTCCCAACCAACAACCATGACCTACACAACTAAAGTGCTGCTACAAGACTGAGTGGAACAGAACCCAAACCTTATGCCTGTAGACGAGCCGATCAACGTGGTAGATAAATAGATAGGTAGATAGATAAGTCCTGGTGGAGTGGCTACAGATGAAGTTACTTCTCGGACCGGAAAGGCGAGAGCAGCTTTTGCCAACCTCCGGCACTTATGGCACCGACGTGACGTCAGTTTGTCTGTCAGGGGCAACGTTCATAATGCAACGGTGCGATCCATACTGCTTTACGGGTCACAGATGTGGCCTCTACGCGCAATGGACATGCGAGAAATGTCAATGTTTGACCATCGGTGTCTCTGAAGCATTGGCCAGATCTGGTGAGAACATCGAATTAGCAATGCTGAAGTACGCCAGATGGCCTAAAATAGAAGGAAATCTCCCACGATAAACGAATTACTCAAGTTTCATAGATTACGCTGGTTAAGAGATGTACTCCGCAAGCCAGAAAACTGTTTGTGTCTGCGCCGAGAGAAAGCTACCGAAAAGTGGAGTATGTGACCTGGCAACGAAGTGCGAAAACACTATCCAGTAAACTTAATCAAGTCAGCAACTGCCACCTCTCTGAATGGAACTGGTGGGCATCCCCCAATCACTTAGTCAGTGGCGCTCGTGAATCAAAGCTATCGACTTCAATGTGTAGCTGACCAGTTCCCAAAATGATTGAACATGCAATCCTCTTCAATGCTTGGCTGTAACTCCCACACCCTTCCATATTCCCGTGTTTGAAACTGTAGCAGTCGGAACCACCGCAGCCTTGGTACATGGGGTATAGCTGATAAACTGAACTCAACCTTTGATCCGGACTATCGGCGTTGAACAGGAAAGTGGATGGTGGATCTGCATCTCCCTTCAACCCCAGAAGTGTTCGAGTGTATATATTTACCACCATGCGTCTGGTCTCGAAGACTTCCTACTTGTTCTGTTCAAGGATGGAGGTGAATTACCCTGCCAGTGGCTGATTAGACCATTTACGTCCACTTGGACGTAACTGGGATGAGTCGATAAGGCAGTGGATGTGATAAGGAGAAAGCTGCAAGAAAGCTTCCGGCATCATTGATTTTTTGTTGCCCTATGGCGACACGCGAAACCTCGACACATGAACACGAAACGGGATTTAAACAATGCAGAGGCTGCATCCACCACATCCTCACACTCCGCCAGGTGATAGAACAACGAAAACATGAAGGCGACCAACAACAGTGGTGTCCCGTACATTGTGCAAAGTCCTTCGCTCCTTGCAATTCAAGGGGGATCACTGGAGGTTGTGAAGAATTTTACACACTTCGGCAGTTGTATTAATTCTGACGGAGACGCGTCAGCTCATGAATCCGAGGCCTGAATAAACCTTACTAATTTGCGATACTTATGGTGCTGAAAAGGCATACCACTGTGTCTCAATTGTCCTGTATGCCAGGCTACAATAAGGTTTGTGTTGTTATATGGCCCTTGCGGATGATTAACACTATTACCACAACTTTCGGCTTCTCATTTTCGTAAATTACGAGGTGTTCAAGAGTTGGAGTTTAATGGAAAACGTAACGTTATGCTGGTATCTGTGCACTGCAACAGGTTTTCAAGTTTTGCTCCAGTTACACTCTGCATACAGTTAAAGGTTTTTATCACGTAATCTTCGGCGTCTGACACGGATTCTACGTGAAGGCGATTTCAATGATATGAACACAAATCAGTGACATCTAAAGCGCCGTCCATCGGTGATGTATAACTACGTAATCGTAAATTAGGTGTTTATCGGGTAATTAGCATGAGGGGATACAACAATAAATTCTTCGTGAGGTTGTGGTAATAGCAGGAGCCGCAAGAGACGGAGGCTAATCGATGTCAATGGGGTACGTACATTGCTTTTCAAAATTTCTGGCTGAGTGTTCGAAAGTGTAGACGCCTCGGAATGCTTGCGGCAGACTTGCACCACGTAACTCTCTAGTCCATTCCACTTTGCGACTTTAAATATAGTTAAATAAAATGTGGTAGTACGGTAGCGAGGCATCAGTGTCAACGCCGATGCCTCTGATTCTGGCGATGAGGAAGATTAGGATGGTGGTGCTGATGATGATGTAAGTGCTTGCAGCAGAAAACAGCTGATGGGGTGCTGAGCCGTCGAAAAATCACCGCTTCGGCTGCGCGGACGAGCCCCGAGCCGGCTACGGAGTCCACGGGTGTGGTGTGATTGGTCAGCATATGGGCCAATCAGGGGTGAAACCGTTGACCTTGGCATATCCTGCACCATCATGCAGATTTTGGCTTGACCACGTGGGATATCTTGTGATAACATTATAAGCAAAAACACATCTCAGTGCTGGCCAGAGTTGTCCCTTGGCATCTAGGCACTTCGCCTTCGGAAAACAAGATAAATGGTCGTGATCACCGACCGTACAGCTATCCTATAGTGGTAACTGGCTTCGAAGTTCAAAAGCGTGTGGACATTTAATCCTCCTGTGGAAATCCGTTTTTCCATTGTTTTTGAGCGTTGATTCTGTCTTTTTCATCTCAACTACCGGACTGGCCGCCGGTGGGTTACCCCCAGGAACTCCGTTGATGTGGGGCTCCACAGATCGTTGTCATGGACAACAAGATGTGATACCTGTGACTACTCCGTTTCTGTCCTGCTCTTCTTAAAAGAAATCTCCAAAGGTCGTATGACTGAGGGCCACATGTAAGTCTAAGGGAAAGTTTCGTGGAAAAGACGAACAGCACTGTCACAATGACAGTTCGATTCAGAGGACAATCCCATTCACTAATTCAATCGTGGGCGACTTATGGATTGCCTAGCTCCTCTGAACGGACGGAAAACGGAAATATGGTCAAGATACGGCGTCAGACACTTGCCCATGTGCTTTAATGTAAACACCGCAACAAGAAAGTAGTCAACTGGCGTTCGGCAGCGGGTGCTGCACGGAGGGCTTGAACCTTTGAATGGACACAGACGCCAACTTATTCAGTTCACCAGAACCCTCACTTCGGCCATGCCACGACACCCAGAGGCATATGTTGTGTTACCCACATCACAGAGCCTGCAAAACGTTCCCTCTATCAAGATGCCATAGTCTGAGTCCTGTGATGTTCGGCCTGCAGTTGGTGGAAAAGACGGCTTGTCTAAAATGTGCTCCTTCTTGTTTTAATGGACCATTTTTATAACTGGTTGGACAATGTGTTTTTTGTGGTTATTCGCCGTCGATATCTGTTTCGTTGCGACGATATCCAACTTGTGCCGAAATGATCTGTGCTTTATTCCCAGGCTAGTGACGGCACCGCCTTATTTTTTAACTCCTCCGGTAGCTGCAGAAGAGAATCTGTTGAAGTTTGTTTAATGTGTAATATTATCTCCGCAATAGTACCGTGATGCGAATAAATCGGATTTCTTGGTCCTTTTCGTGGATTGGCACGCGTCGCTCAAGTTCAAAATGCAGATATGCGTAACAGTTGGTACGTTCGGAGATATTAAACATGGACCCCAAGAGTTAGCGGTATCTTATTCTCCCCAGGAGCTTCTGCATCCGGCTCTCCCAACGGCAATGTCATTGAATCTATGCAGTTTAATTTTACACTGTGAAACTGAAGCCACTTTCTACCAGTATTGCAACTTCCTCAACCTCATCGTCACAACCTAGGCCCTTTGTCACCTTCACCATAGACTCAGCTGTCCAAGGCCGCGTGGCCTCAGCAATGTCCCTTAGTTCTGGTGCAGGTTGGTTTGCCGGATCGATGATAAACTGCTGCTTCTCCGAATCCGTTGATCTCGTCCCTTATTTCCCCAAAATCCACACTTATCACGTGCCGGGCAATACGCCATAGTTTTGCCTCCCACCTATATGTTGTTGCCCTCCTTCTTCGAAATTTAGCAGTCTGATCTAACCAGAGGCTTTTCTTCGTTCCTTGAGTTCAGCTACAACGTACCCATCATATGACTTTGTGACTAAAATTCCCGTAAGATTTCTTCCGCAGGTAATCGCTCTTACTAGAACAAGCCAAAATCCGTGTTGATTATCAGAATACGCTTGCACCAACCGCATCCATTTGCAAGTAGGCTTCTAAAAGATGACCTTTGCGGACTACACACCACGATGAAACTTTGCACAGATATAATCCTGTGGCGGCTGCGGACAATAGTGCCCCACCTAAGCGTCATTCAGCCTCGTGAGGCGATCGGTACATACGTGCATGGCACTAGTCTATAAATTGAAAAAATGATTTTGACAGAGTACGTGCAAGGACCATGAAGGTCGGTATTTGTTGGTGTCACTTCTTGTCAGTGTAGGTGGGCTTGTTGACGCATCCTATCTAAGCAGCATGCTTATATTTTACTGGTAAAGTTTTTGTTTTGTTGTGTGGGCATTTCATAACCCTGCGGTTTCTACGGACCTGCTGTGCCTAACACACACCGAGGTGCATTTTATCAAAGCGAATTCTCTTTAATTTTGTATACTGGACGATGGGCGAGCATTCTAAGAAAATGTGATGTATCGAGTGTAACGACCGTTTCGAATTCTTGAGCAACGTGCACCAAGGTTAGCAACCAAACCGGCAAAACTCCGAACGAATGGCTACGCAAATGTGCTGTACTATAAAAAATGAAAGTAGTTACACGGAATACAAAATTACAAACCTCAACGGTTTTCGACAAACGGTGAGGTACTCCAAAAGGCAAGCAAAGCCGATATGGATCAACAGTCAACGCGTGAACGAAACAGCGTCTCAAACTCATGAATTAAAACAATATATAGCTGCCCAAGGATTCGGTACAAAAATAGTATAACCAGAGCGGTAAAAACGACTTGCGTGGTAAAGAAAACGGAAAATATGGATGTCTTGCAAAACTGAAATAAAGTTCAATTCCACCAGTTCAAAAAGTGCGGTCCTTTTGAATTGTTAACCGGGAAGGCAGTCATACAAGATTGGAGGCAATTTTAAATATATATGAAGTTGCAACATCGAGGTTCGCTGAACAGATTATTTGTCACGTTTGAGGGGCTTTATGCACGAAAACGTTACTCTCCTATTTTTGTGGGCGTAATTTGCAGTAAATATCCTGTGGATGTTGTCTCACTTGTAAAAATCACCGCAGAATTGTATAGTATCCTTAAGTTCGAGTTTGTGCTTCATCTCGCAAACTGGTAATAAAATGCAAATCGGTAGTGGTCAATGGCCTTGAAATTTTGCTCACCTAAACAAAATATCATGATCAACACAGTATCAGATCATGCAGCCGGATTAGAATAATTATACAAAATGACCGCACTTTGAAAACCTTGTAGTTTCGTCTAAAATAATTTTGGTTTACTTCTAGTGGGCAGCGTCGGTGGATGTTTTCCTGCCACTAGAGGTATTATATGGTCCAGTCATATACGTTTCCTCGCAGAAATCTCCCTTTTGACACTGCTCAAAAATTTTTGATGCAATTCTTCAGGCTTTTTACTGCAACATAGGTGCAAGGGCAAGATTCTCTAAAGGTCTATTTTCTGAGTTCATTTCTGAAATACATGCTCACGAGAACCACTCCTGTTACACTCAGCCCTTCAAAGCAAAGCTCGCTACCTTATGACCGAAGCGTCGACCCCATCCCAATAAATGGCTTCCGTTTTATTATAACCTGCGACCTGTTCACGTAACGAATAGTGATGACCTAGAAGCATTCTGTAGCCTTTACAGTTTCCACCCTCAAGGAGTATCCACTAAATACCACATACCAAGGATCGTCTGTACACGTAAGCTGTTTATGCCTCCCCAATTATACACGCAGACTGTTTCCGGCAGTTTCAGGGTTCAACTGTGGGATTAAAAACGTGATTGCACGTGTTGTGATAAATTGCTGACCGACCACATGAGACATCACTCTATTCCGAACTCATTCGATGTGTTGGGTAAAGAGACGAGACTTTCATTCATAACGATCTTACGAATCCCAAGGTAGGTAGTGTGCGTTCTAGTATTCTTAGCTGATACATAAAGCAACCATTTGCACCCGAAATCTGTTATTGTACAATTTCTGGCGCTGTTGGTTACGAGTTTTGGTCGTTTACCCCTTTAACTTTTCTGTCATCAAATAGTTTTGACGTCATTTCATACACAGACTGACTTAGCTCAGCATGTGTTCCAAGGTCATTTTATTCAGTGATTGAACAGCATACTGAGAATAGAACATCTCTCCGTTTTAGATCTTTGAAATGGGAATGCAATAAAATTTTGCAGAAAAAGGGGCCAGATTTCATATCTTATCCAAGTTTCAAACACAAGTAGTTGTACCGCCTTCCCCCTGCTTGGAAGGAAGCGATTGTCACGCCAATATACAAAACTGGTGACCGACTATCGCCTGGCAGCTATAGGCCTATAAGCCTCACTAGCGTGCCGTGCAAGGTGATGGAACGCATNCACTCCTGTTACACTCAGCCCTTCAAAGCAAAGCTCGCTACCTTATGACCGAAGCGTCGACCCCATCCCAATAAATGGCTTCCGTTTTATTATAACCTGCGACCTGTTCACGTAACGAATAGTGATGACCTAGAAGCATTCTGTAGCCTTTACAGTTTCCACCCTTAAGGGGTATCCACTAAATACCACATACCAAGGATCGTCTGTACACGTAAGCTGTTTATGCCTCCCCAATTATACACGCAGACTGTTTCCGGCAGTTTCAGGGTTCAACTGTCGGATTAAAAACGTGATTGCACGTGTTGTGATAAATTGCTGACCGACCACATGAGACATCACTCTATTCCGAACTCATTCGATGTGTTGGGTAAAGAGACGAGACTTTCATTCATAACGATCTTACGAATCCCAAGGTAGGTAGTGTGTGTCCCAGTATTCTTAGCTGATATATAAAGCAACCATTTGCACCCGAAATCTGTTATTGTACAATTTCTGGCGCTGCTGTTTACGAGCCTTGGTCGTTTACCTCTTTACCTTTTCTGCCATCAAATAGTTTCGACGTCATTTCATGCACAGACTGACTTAGCTCAGCATGTGTTCCAAGGTCATTTTATTCAGTGATTAAACAGCATTAATGAGAATAGAACATCTCTCCATTTTAGATCTTTGAAATGGGAATGCAATAAAATTTTGCAGAAAAAGGAGCCAGATTTCATATCTTATCCAAGTTTCAAACACAAGTAGTTGTATTCATTTCATTGGGTTCCCCTGAGATACTTTGTACTTCACCCTAGACACCTCGGATCTATGGTGACCCGCAAACAGCCCACTGATTAGTCAAGCTTAAGATACTTTGTACTTCACCCTAGACACCTCGGATCTATGGTGACCCGCAAACAGCCCACTGATAATCTTAGTCAAGCTTAGCGCTTCAGCAACTATTCGGTATGTGATACTGGCTAGCGCCTACAGGGACGCTAACATGGAAGCAACCGCTGTGGAGGAGTCTACAAGTTTGCACTCAGGCTTGTAGGAGCACTCGACAATTTTGCCTGCATCCGCTCAGCTCTGAAGTTCACCGCAGTGCAGCGAGCGGTTGAGGCAGATGGTCCTTGGTGTGCACCTCAAACCATCTCATTTGTATCAGAGATGTATGTCCAGTGCCATTTTGAACGCAGTTACGAAAAACAAAGCAACCACTTACTGGCAATCTCTTCTGTTTCTAGTGGGAAACGTAAAGATAAAAGTGGTTAGGGTGTCATTGTTCTGGTTTGCTTATTCTGAGGGGTATATTTTCATTTGGATTGATTATTTTAAAAAAACAACCGTGGTAGACTTGGGCTTCAGGCAAACAGTCGTGACCATAAAAGTCGGACCCATGTACTCAATAACGTGTCGACTCGGACACGCTTCTGCGAACCTAACCGAGGTTTAGCGGTTCTGGTATCATCAAGGCGGCTCTATTTTAATTGAGCTCCAGCAATTGTTCCACTTAGGATACAGCAAACAGCACCCGTACGGTACATTATAGAATCGGCTTTCCAAACAGCAAAGGAATATGGGCCCTGTAACGGAAGTCTTGCATTTAAAGCTACAATTTAGCACCACCGGCCCATACTCTGAAATCCTGCACCACCGCGTCCGCGGAAACTGGGGGTCAGCCACTGGTTGATGGTAGTGAAAAACGGCAACATAAAGCTCCTGACAGCCTGTTAAATTATTTTCATGCTAAACTGGACGTATTCTGTATAGATGGTTGTCACACACCACGGGAGCAAAGCCCAGTCTGCAGAATTAAAAGCCAAACACCATAACTGGCTGTCATCAGCAGACAGCGATTGCCCTGATTGTTTGCAGACTAAATGCAGATTAGGTGCCAGAGCGTGTAATGTCTCCTGCAGAACGCCGTTTCTTTGAGTGAACAAACCGACAACCCTAAATATACCCTTCTTCTTCACGGTAGTGTGCTGAGCCTTCGAACGCCATCTACAGAAACTGTCTTGGTCACCGGAAAACCGTTCCCGGAGCTCTAAGACCAGGTGGTGAAATGCCTCACCATAGAACACAAAGCTGGCTTCGAGGCAACAATGGCCGTAATACTCGTTTAACTATCCCGATCCGTCTTGCAGACATGTAAGCAAAGGAAAAAGTGCAATATCGGTGAGCAAATTAGTGCCTTGATGCATAACAGCACGCTCTGTTTCAAATAGTGCGTGTGTTTGGCAACTGAAAACGTAAGACCCCCCGGTTCGTAAATCAGCAACTGAAGCTTGCTTTTATTTTTCAAAATGGACAAACCACGCGCATGCACTACCTGTTTGCTCATACGGCTGTGAATATTTATTGTGCAAACAGGGCAACTGGTGTCCCTATCAGTTTATCAGGTACTAAAAGGGTGACAGGATTATGGGGGCATATTCTTCCCGAACTCGGAGCTTTGTGATATAAAACCAGTGGAGACCATCACAGGATTCGCTCTGCATTCTCGACATACCGTTTCGTCTGAAACAGTGCATCGCACTTGGCAAAGTATGTTCCTGCTGTACATCTATGCGCAATCGCACATACTCCTTTTGAGTGGGCGCACAGATGTCACCTTACCCAGCTTCCTACACTGCAGTCAAACTCCGTTAACGGCGACTCACTTGGCTCAATGGAGCACGGGAATATAACGTCTTCCCCAAGGCAGACCAACAAACGATTGTGCCTCTCAGTGGCATCATCTTTTAACAAATAATCCGTCTAGAGTCTCTTGCTGCAAATGGACCGGCGGGATTAAGTGTAGATCAAATTAGAGCTTTAAAGAAACTTTATAATAGGTATATTCACCTGGCTTTTCCCCATCTGAGTCGTTTTCACTCATTCAAATGGGTCACCACTGCTGCGTGCCATACTAAGTGAACGCTTTTAAATATATATTTATTGTGGCGGGACATTTTCAAAAAATGCACCCCCAAAATGAATATGCAGGGGACGGGGCCGAATTCCCTTGCTACTGCATATAATGGCACACCTAGCATCAACGGTTACAAAATATGACGCGGAATTGCCTAGCTATAATTAAAAATGGAAGCGTTTATAAAAATGTTACCCATGGAATCACTGTAACCTCCAAGTTTGCCCTCCCCATCAATGGCTGATAGAAGCGTATCAAACAATTTGGAAACGTGATGCACCCGTAAGAGCTCCTTCCTTCCTTGTGCGTCCGCAGTGTCAAAATCTGGTTTGCAATCTTTGCGCTTACTTTTTATAAGGGATTTGTATGCAATTATCTGGTGGCAACCATAGCCATCTTGAGTAAACCAGTAAACTGGTCACGCTGGTCATCGTGTGTTCGGCTCCAATGAAAAATGGAAAGTTCAAACAGGCTCAAGAACGGGGAGGCGGGAGTTACTCGTTGAATGATCAGTTTGGAATAGGTTAGTCACGAAATGGAAACCCTGGTTCTTGAAGGTTTGCCAAAATGAAATTTAATTTGAAAAAAATGGAAATTTCTACATGATTATGATCTAGAGTGTCTAAAAGGGTTTACAGTGGTGATACCGCAGTTGTGAACAGTGGGAGGTAAGTGGCCCGAAATTGTTTTCGAAGTAGACTGTATATGCGTATGAAACGCGTGGGCACGCGATGAAATGTAAGTGAAATCAAGTTCGAGCATGAAGAAATCTATGGGTTGGATAAGTAATCAAGAAAGGCTGTTGACTCTCTAGCCCTCCGCTGGACATTTTGTTGCACTTTTCTATCGAAATTCAGCCAAAACAGGTAAAGAAAACCTCAAGCTTTGGGACACAATGAATAGAAGTCAAGTATGCAGCACTCAATTTGTGTCAGTATGTAAAGCGCGGCGCATAACGGGAGAAAATGATTACTCTATTAGTCTTTTTCGTTTATTACTGGCAAGTTAGCCCGGAGGGTGGAAATTAGGTGAACTTTGCACACCGAGGTCCCTGTAACGATGAATTTGGTTCCGCACGGCGTCTGTGGAATGCGGCCACCATCTAGTGGCTTGTTAAATGACGCAACTACTATTTCCTGGGGGTCTGCTCGAGGCTGGTTGGTCCACACAAGTCCACATCAAGAGATTGCGTGATTTGAGGTCTTGACATTAATGTCTTTTTGAAGATTGAAGGAAGGAAGCTGCTTCCTGTTGTTTAGCGGTTTGTTTTCTCATGTTGCAGCAAAAAGTTGCATGACTATTTACTTGGTTCGATAAATCTGATTTGATTTGGTGCGTAGTTGGTGCTCGCATGGATAATTCCGTTGACTCGACATAACAATGTTGACTTCGATCAAGTATGTAATATAGCACAAATACCGATCAAGTAACTCGAAAAGCATCAAAACTAGCGTTACAGTTCCAAAAGGGCGTGATTATGGTCAAACCTCCAGAAGCTTCTTTCAAGAGAAACGAAAGGTTTGTATTCAATACTCGAATATAGCTGCCATCTATGCAGTCGAGTCATGAAATCATTACGCTCTACTTTTGTGCAAATTTTCCGCATTAGAAATTTCTTGACTGTTGTTGCTTAAACCCTTGATATCTGAGAATTGCATTAGTCCTTTCTTATGTGGTGATCGTGAATGCTGTCCATTCTACTAGTCCCGCAGAAAACAGTTTCCTTTCAGCATTTACCTGGACCGATTTGCTAAGCCCATGCAAGAGAAAAATAGATCGAAATAGAGAGAAAGGGGTTCGCAATGATGTTCACTCAGGCGAAAAGCTGAAGCCAGAAGAAATAAGTTTCGCAGATTTATCTCTTGATATTTCATAGTAGACCGAAATGGTATATTTACACGCTAAGGGTGAGTCATTAGAAGTCCTTAGATGGGTGGGAAAATCTTCGATGCAATGTCTTATTTTGGTGAGTTACGGTGTGGAAAGTTCCACCATGGGTGGTGCGCGAATTTCGAAGGCAGTAATATCCAAAATGTACAATTTCTCATCAGTATTGAAGGTATATATGAAAGAAGAATAAAGAATGCACTTCACTGAATATCTATCGCTAAAATTCACAGCCAAATAAAAGTAGGCTAAACCGTATATCGTTGCCAAGTACTTTCCACTGAGTCACCCGATCCCTGCATTTTTTCAGCTTCAAGTTCCCATTAAACACCTAAAAATTATGATCACTTTTGAGTTTCCTTTGTGTTGAACTTTACAACTTCGTGTTTTTGAAGCAACAGAGACTTTGAAGAATTTATAGATAGGGACAGGAGCTCTCTGTTGGCTAACAATATTTGTCCTTGAATAATGAAAAAGCTCGCAGCAAATTACCAATACTTTAGGCCCCCCAAACTTTTTCTTGATGATTATACACAGGCTGACACTAAACAAGAAACAGCAAACATTATGAACTTACAAGAAGCGTTTGCACATCTCAGCCGCTTCCAACAATTTTGGATTTGAGAGGTCTTTAGGATACTCAGTTAAGAACTTGTCATTATCCAAATCGGTAGGCCCCAGGAAGTTGTGAAGTATTTTAGTAACGTTTCAGGCTACACCAAGCTATTCCACGCAAAACCCCAGTAGTAAGAGCTGAATACTACTGGAACTAACTACTGAGCAATACACAGTCTTGCCTACAGTAAATAATCCAATCTATCTGATGACAGACATAAAAACACGGATCCTTGCAGATTAATGCGGCATTATGTGACGTACAGTGACAAAACAAGAATATTCCGTGTACGCCGGCCAACATAGATCCAAAAAGTGCGGACGAAGGATGCAGTCGAACTTCTTTCGGAGGTTAAATCAAGTGCGGTAGATCAGACAGTACTTTCCAATGGCTCCGAATGGATAGCAGTGTAGATAAAACAAATCCCCATTGTGACAGAGATTCACTTCTGTTAGCCAATATAACGCTGTTTGACCACCCTTATTGCATCATCTCTCTTTCTGTCGCCGCTAGCAATAAGCTGGTAAGCAACGCGTTTGGTTCTGTTTATTCTGTGAGTAGCCGTGCTCTTACTTCCAGATGATGGCTTGTACAGGGTGAAAGCTTCCACGGACATTTACATGATAGGTAGGAATTCGCACCGCCAGTTTTTTAGATATTCATCTGATTCACCAATAGGAAATTGTTTGCCAAACTGCAGCATCCGCTTGTGCTATCCCCCATCGATTTAGGCTTTAATTACTTGTAAGGTGGATCCACAAGTACGTAACTATCGACATTCATGGCTTAACTGGGTTGTTCAGGAATTCATCTTGCCAGATGCGAGTTACTTCCACGGTCCGCAACTCTAGACCCTAACTAAGCTGTTCGCAACCGGTCGTTTGAGTCGCACATGACAGGGTTGGCGTCAGTAGCGGAGAAGAAATAATCGAACGTGATATTGGTCTGCAAATGTTTCAAGGTTCGAGACATGTTTGTTGCTTCTGAAGCTGTAAAGGCCCTCTGGTTGCACATATCCAGTTGGTTTAAAATACACGGTTCTTGTTATCGGTCTGTACATCACGATTCTACTGACCTAGTTTTGTGTCAATCAAGGGTTTTGCAATAGGTGATGTTTCAGTGTCGAGTACTACTATACCCCCAACGCTTTTGAAAATGTGTTAATGAGATTATGTCTTACGTTACAGAAAGTAGACGAGTCGTTGCATTGTCACCATGATTACCATGGAACACTCCAGGTCCATTATGATAAATAACACGCAAAGTACACTTAAACAAACTTTACTCCGAAGTTTACGTGAAACTCACTTCTTATGTCTGTGCTCAAAATGTTCCACCGGGGTGCTATTTGAGCCTCTCCAGTTCCAACACAGAAGTGACCGATGTGAAACAGAAATATTCTTGCTATGCTGTGGCGGTCTCTATAATGCAGCAGCATGTACCCCAGCTACTATCACACAAGAACCATTCGAAGATGTGTCCTCATCTTACTTTTAGACGATAATCCATGGTAAGCAAGTCCCTCGGAAACCAGAAAGGCAGGGATTTAACTTTTTACGATAGAAAAATGCAGTAGTACAACACGATGGTCTAGACGTAACACAATGGTCATTAGGTTGTTGACAACCCTTCGACAACATGACATTTCACATCAGATTTTAAACACAGCAAACATTTTTACGACATTCCTAGAGCTAATCAATACGATGCTTTCAAAAAATAGTCAATATGATAAAGAAGGCCTTGGTTCTCAAAATCCTTCCAAGTGCTCCGTATGTTCGCATTCTCAGTTTTCCTCCGGGTTGCCCAATTGTCGGTTTGTGAATCAAGAGTTGCACTATCAAATGTGTCAGTAGCCAATATCTTTCGGTACTACTCAAATGAAAAATTCGTTTTATCGGTTGACTTTGGAGGAACTTACCCACTTCGAACGGGTCGACCGAGCAATTTAACAGGAGTAATTTCTTCACACCACTAACACTGTATGAGTAGCTCAGAGGGAGAACAAAATTCACCGGACGAGTGAAACTTCCATGTGGAAAGTCGTTGCCCGGGAGCCAGTCAACTCGTATGACCAAGTGTGGTGGATCCCATGATTAAAGGACGAGCGAAGCCATATCCTGTCTAAGTGTGAGTTAGTCACACCACTGACTGACCGCTCGTGGCTGAAGGTTTAGGTGCCCGAACTCTAGATTTTCCTGAGATGCGCCCTGCTGATGATTCCCAATAAAGATGAAACAGCTGTACAGTACCTCTCGGTTTTTCAGCATAGAGTGGCTTTCCTTCCAGGACGAAATCTCCACTAAATTTCCCAAATGTCCGCATACTACCACTGACCAAACAATCGGATGGGAGAAGTGAGTGTAAAAAGATTTGGACAGGGGTTGTTTAACCCTTTTGAGCCATTTACTTAATGGATATTTTTACCCTGGGGTCGAGTTAGAATTGAGGCTTGCTAATATTTGTTGGTGAAATTTCTAAACCTGAGATAGGATCACATGGGACCTTTGTATCCAGTTGCACCGGATTTTTGAAAATCAAGCCTAAAATTTCCACGAGGCTGACATATCTTTATTCGTTAGGATGTATGCCACAACCACACGTTTTAAGCATTTAAATGTGGATCGAAGGCTTTTTGTAATTTTACTATGTCCTCCTGATCAGCATTACATGCGATTTACAGCCACAGTGTTTGCATCGTACGCTCGAACAAGTGCCAGCAGCCCACCAGCTGGTCGGGATAAGATTAGAGACGGTTCATATACACAAAAAATAGTACTAGAATGGGAAAGCGTATGGCGCATCTGTAAGAGATGATAAGATATGCGTTGAGAGTATCTTCATTGGCTCACCGCTAAACTTCCTGGCTTCAGTGATCTCTACTTGATTTCTTTTGCTTCTTTCGGAGCTTTTCAACGCGAATAACCACCACTAGAACTGACCCTACCAAACAAGCTTTTTGTTTTACTCCTATTCACTCCTGCATACTCCATTAACAGTGACGATCTTTATGATCTCACTTTTAAATTGCATTTTCCGGACCTTCTTGGTGATTATCTTTCAACTTTTATCCTTAACTTCCCCTCAGACTACCAGTTTTACTGAGTTTCTACTCTTTGGTCATCACTATCAGCCTGGTTTATATTTTGATAGGATCGGAATAACTTTATCATATCTCTAATTCTATTTCAGCAATGCCTAAACTCCATTTAGTCACTCGAAATATCATATCCATTCGCTTGTCCGGAAAAAAATCCCGGAAATGTTATAAGATGGCGAAGCTGTAGATCACTGCGCATCATCCAATCAATCGAGGATTGATGAAATCGCCAGCTTCCATAATCGGGTCACGCAAGCAAGTTCCTGGCCCGGGAAGCCCAGTCAAAGTCTACAGGAAATGGAACGGACCTCAACAGTTGAGGTCATTTGGTTGAGTCATTTGGTTACAGCTGTGGAATGGCCGTCTTAGGAGTGCTCAGTAAACCTTTCACAATAGTACGATTCACTCAGCAGAAAACCCTCAGCCTCCGGAGGTAGAATGTACCTCGAAGGTATCCGAGTCAATGTTACCATTGGCAGAGAAATGTGTACATGAATGTTGCGGATTAGGCAATAGGACTGGGGAAGCGCCTACAAATTGAATGACTTTCTGAACAGTCGAGCTGACATTGGTTCACCGCTCTGCTTGCGTTGCAGCCCATCAATTTATGTCATAATCGTGAAAACCACTTCCCCAGATGTCTACGAACATTCACAGTCAAAATAAGTAGTAAATCACACGGTTTTTGGTGCGATATTTCTAGTCCCCTTTTCATTGTTGCTACGCTGACTAATAAATGTTTTCTTTCTCCAGCAACGCAAATGCTACTTTTGGAGGTCTGTCGGCACGCTTTATCCAGTAAAAATTCAAGAGTAATGCAATCAATTTTTTTTATAATGCAGAAAAATAGTCATAAATCTTCCACTGTTTTCGTTGGGCCCTCGTCAATTCGTCAACTGTAAAACGTGGGTGCTTGTATAAGAACCTGCTTACACAGGATTGTGATCCGTCGGTTCCCTGAGGCATGATGCAACTACTTGATTTACTGTCGCAAATAAAACCTTCTCCGGCGTTGAATTGTGCCTGCGACCGGGTACGTATCCCACTTTAAATTTTACAAGGCGACACCTTGCGAATAGGGGTAGACCGCATAGAGAAGGGGCTCACCATGTATTCAGAAAATATCTGCACTTCACCGTGAAACCAGGTAGGTACATCTGTTATTCCGCGCTGCTGTACTGCGACAAGGTCGCAACCACGATTGACTGCAGCCAGACCGATAACACAGTAGAAGAATCAACAAACCTTTGCGACTAAATGGCACCAAAGTCATTGTGCGCTCGAAACCCACAAAACATCACGATACATAACGATCAGTAACAACCATATGAATGAAAAATCATGAAAGGCCTTTGTTTTTCGGAGGATATGTGTACAAAAAGCACAAAACGAAGACACTTGCACCTTGTGTACTAGACGTGTAAATCAAATTCTATCATAAATGTCAAAGATGAAAGGTCAATATTGTCGACAGCAGGCTTGACGTATGATCAGTGTCATTAAAGAAACACTCAGTTGCCTTCCTAGCATGTAATTCCAATTACACAAGCCTCTGGACATCACCGGCTGGATGTAGGAACCCAAAAACTACAATAAATGGTATCGTGCCGATTGGTACTTCACAAATTGTATCTACTGGTTTAGCCACGGAGATGTCACAAGTAGTTCACGACTAACTGACTTCGTAATGTCTTTAAATTGTGCTGGAAACGTACATAATTCTCGGGTATTTTTTCACGAGGTGCATCACAAAGTACTCATGAAAAATGTCGAACTAACTAACTGTCTCTGGAATGATTAAAATGTTGAGACCTTAATACCGCAAATTCGCTCGTTGCGCTAAAGCCAAAACAATGTAAGTAATTGTGGCTTCAACGCAACTACAAATCGATAAGCAAGTATCAGTTTATGTGTTAAAAGTTCTCATATATTCGCAGGACGCTAAATCTACCATCCCGTGAAGAAGGACAGATTTTGCCATCCACACACGCAATTTGTACTCCTTGCAGAAGCGTTGATTAGGCTTATTGAAAAAAACGAATCCACGTTAACAGGGAAGCCGATGGCTCATTAATTTACGACGATGGATAAGCGAAACGGCAAGTCCAATGCGCACGAAAATTAACGGTTTAAGTAAATCCCAACAAAATGTTGATCGTTTTAGGTAATATTAAGTTTCTTAAGGACATTTAGGAGCACCTTAATTCTGCTTGAAAAGCCTTTCAGGGCGCTTAGCAGCTGTTAATGTTTCGGCGCTTTATACAAAACATCTCCACCCTCCGGTTTAATTACGTAGGTGCAGTTGTCACTTATTTACTAAGGACAACAATATTCGTCATTAACTTTTCATCTTCAAGACTACTTAAATTACCCCCAATGTTCCCATATGTATTTCAAGTCATACCGTAAATACCGATGTCTATTAAAATGACAGATAAAGATGAATGATGTGGTATATGCCCAAAGTTCATTTGAACAACGTAGGCAGAAACGACACAAATGACAGCTCCCTCAGCAATGTTACTTATGCCCATGTAATTGTAGAAGTACTTTGTGATGGATACTGCAGGTCACGAAAGAGCGTGGCGCCTGAATTCAACTTGCTGCTGTCCAGGAAAATTTGTCACGCCAGGCCTGTGTGTTGGGACGCCGGTCTCTCCTGCACCAAAACAGTTGTAACTACACACAGTACAACAGGACTTCACTGTTCTCCCTGGAATTCTGAAGCCCCACACTACAACATCCACGGCTTGTACAGTAACATGAACTTAGTTCAGCGTCTTTTATTAATTTGCACCCCATATGTTTTATCGCTCGTGAAAACGTAAAAATCTAGCGAATTCACAAATCTCCATATTGATAGTTGCTCCATACATCAGTGCCTGTTTTTCGGAGTCAGGTTTTGTGTTTACCCTGATTCCTTCTTTGTATTCTCCACGTATCGTCCTCCGAATGCCGTCCGCCTGGTTTTCAATATCTCGTTTCAAATCATCCTTTCATCCGATTGCTAAGTATCTTTATTTTGTACATAAGTCACCTACTGATAACGATGAGAGCTCACCTTTTCTCATTAAATGCCAGCCTCAAACATACTGAAATCCGATGTCCTTGCTGTAGGTTGTAGCCTCAGACACAAGCTCCACAATTATGTTTTCTATCGCAGGTAGACGACACACAATCACTAAATGGCTAAGTTAGTTAAGTTAGTTAATTTCCAAACCGGACTTCTCGTCCGCGAAGATAGCCCAGCACAGATTCTGACCTTCGTCCGCATGGCAGGTGCATTGGCGGAGCTTACTAAACTCGGCTTGGCAGCATGCGACCGGCGGAGTGGGTGTGAAGTTTTTCACGCCAGGGACGTTGCCATTGGCTGGACAGAACGAACACGTGAATGGTCATGTTTGGCCATTCAGCTGTCCTATATATTTATGCAGAAGCTCTGTCTTTTGTCATGACAATACAGCCGTGTCCCGGGTTCTCTGTATTCTCCTTATGGGTAGTCTGGCTTTTGTCATGACAATACAGCCGTGTCCCGGGTTCTCTGTATTCTCCTTATGGCGTAGTCTGGCAGGCTCATTTCAGGTGTACTAGACAGCTACCCACGACACAACACCCCTTAAGAGGAAACCAAAGTAGTTATTATTTTTCTGCTTCACAATCTACCCTTTCTTTGCGAATTGTCATCTCTTTCTGTTGCGCACCTCCAACCATTTCGACTAGGGCTCTTCGCCCCCGACCATTGTAAGCAATCCTATCTAAGCCTCTAGATTCATTTGGTAATTTCTCTGTTTTCCCCTAATTTTACTCCAGAACTCACCCTAATCATAATTTGTCTCTTAAGTCCTTCCTCACTTTTACGCTGTGGTTTCACATGTTTCGTGATGTTGTTCATTTAACCGGAACAATCACGTCTTACTTCCATCAATCTTATTTTGTCTAGAGCTTTCTACTGATCACACAGCCACTTGATCCGAGGAGAAAGAGCCTCCTGAATATCCAGTAATATGGGCTCATGCCACAGTCTCCAGAAAGCGGGTTTCTCAGGTGATTTTCGGGAATCCAGGAAAACCTTGTGCATTCTGTCAACTGCTCTTCCTCACCTGGTGATCTGCCTCTTCTGAAAGCTCCTACCTTTAATGTGTCACAACAATCGCCGAGATAATTGCTAAGACGAAGTCGACTTTATCGTTCCAGCCTCACTATTTACCTCCGAACTGATCCAGGCCTCTCAGTCCAACCTTATCAGGTTTTCTTTTTACGTTACCAGTCCCGATTATTCTATCTCTCATTCCCCATAAACCAGCCGTCTTTGAAATCCTTTCCCACTCTCCGAATCGTCAAGGCCCTCACGGTTTCCGGACTCGAGTTCCTCCATCCATTCGTACAAGTCTTTAATGAAATTTACAGACCTGCAACATTCAAAAGACATTTGTTTTTGGATCTTACGTCCCATTGGCTGCTTCCTGGTTTTACCAAGTCGACATAGGCATCATCATAGAGGGTCCCCTACCATGGAGTTTTTCTTTCTCAAGTAAATTAGTTTTGTGAATAGTGAGGAGAACCAGGAAACCAGCAATATTCTTACTTGATTGTTTATATTACCAGCCCTGTAGTTACCATCATCAGATACCCAATTTTTGTAGTTAATATTACCATGTTCGGAAATCTCGCTTATGGAATACACTTCACGATAGCACAGTCAGGCAAGGCAGCAAACGTAGGCTGCGCACAAGCTTTATACAGAAAATACCAAACGACCACAAAGCTGGGTGAATCATCCTGAATCATCCCATTCATTCATTTGTTCATTTATTCATTCACCAATGGTTGGCTGGCATCTGCTTCTAAATTTGGGTATCACATCGAAATAGGCTGATGGGCACTTACACACAATGAACACTGCCACATACGTTTTTACTCTGAGATGCACGCGCATCCACCTGTACCCGGTGTAGACTCGAGGGAATAAGACCACAGGCTAACAGAGGTGGACAGTTCCACAACTATTTACACAACTGTTTGTCCATATTTTTTGTTCATACATGCATACTTACGTTCATTCATTCGTTATTTTGTTTGTTCCTTCATCCTCCCATTCAGTAATCCGTTCGTTTTTTTCGTTCATTCCTTTGGTCGTTTGTTCGCTCATTCAGTTAGTTATTCGGTTATTTATTCATTCGAATGGAAATTCCGTTTTCATTCCTCATCTGAGGGCGTTACCTTCACGAAGTTTGTCTCGAAATCCCAGCATGCATGTTCCACGCCTATTGAAATCCACCTAGTGAGCACTCATCTTTAATTTTCCACCAAACTATTCCCAATTTCCTGTCGGAAGAATCGTCATACTAGTCAAGCTGAAGGCGTAAGTGGTTGCTTTCTGCTGCTGGGACCATAAATGTTCGCATCTTCTACCTGGGGCTGTGTTCTCAGAATAAATATATGTAGAATTATGGAGCCTCGTACGGGCTCTCATATGCTATATTCATACCACAATACTTGGTAGACCAACAGAACTACTGAAATAGACTGTAGCAAGCTAATAGACCTCGCTCTCTTCTCAGTAGTTGTGAACGGTCCCTTTATTTTGTTATTTTGTTTGCCTACATTAATTCACCGAAAACTGTGCGTTAACCCAGAAAAAATCCGCCGGCTACTTGTCCATCCAGTCAACTTTTAGTATGCGGCGCTTTGCAACTACAAGGAAATGCACAACCAGAAATAACTGTACCCCGCCCAACCCAGCAGGTTTGCAGCCTTCTGGCGTAAGGAGTTTTACTTTACATATTATCGGCCCAAACCTATTCTATCCCTATACATTTGTTTGTAACACACTACTCATAAGGTTGCTGAAGACTCCTCGACAGCCCACGACAGGTTTCGCGCTTCTTGAGGCTCATCAGGTAGGCGCGGTCCCCGAGTTTCGGTCAACACTATGTTCTAATTGAAACCAAATCGCACGAAATTAGTGAAATACACTCCTTCGCAAGTTAATTTGGTTTTTCGAGATGCTCACCTGGAAGCTGGCTGAACCTCTCGGTTTTGATGTTTCCAGGCAACTGAATGTGCTGCGCCCGGCCGCCTCCTGTTTCAGCCTAGAAACGTCACAAACGAGAGATTCATCTGGGTTCCAGCTGAGACTCTCGCGAAACCAGTCGTGGGCTGTCGAGGAGTTTTCAGTAAACTTATGAGTAGTTCATTACAAAGAATATATACGTATCGCGATATCTTGAATATCGTAGCAACTGAAACACGAGGCGGCCTGGTGCAGCCCATTCAGTTGCCTAAAAACATAAAAACCGAGAGATTAAACTGGGTTCCGGGTGAGTCTCTCGCAAAATCAAATTGATTTGCGAATGAGTGTATTTCGCTATGTTACTCCTGTTTACTCTTTATCACAGAATTGAGGTTCGACCCGTTTCACACCCACGAAACTGGGCCTCAATGAATTGATGATATATCGCTTTCAGGATGTGAAAAGTGTACTGTCTTATGACGAAAATCTGCTTTTATTAGGAACGCAAAACTGTGTACCACCTTAACTACACCACACTGGAATGAACCGAACCGATCGTTGTGATTGTCAGTCGAGATCTAATCCGAAAGATAAATACTACATGATCCGTATAATTTCAACCGCTTCGCGCGTTGTACTGGCATTGGGTAGTGACAGTTCAGTTCGATCAACCGAACCTGTCTGATTTTCACAGCTTGGTGAAGAACGCCGTTTCACGGACAGTCAACCCATAAAATATCACTTTTGCTTATTGGTTGTTCGTTAATTAAGACAAACAATTCAGCGGACAGGAATGATGCCTGAAGGGCGTTTCTTTCGTGCAGTTGGTGAATCCAGACAGCAACTATTTAGTGAAAATGAATGTCCGCGAGTCGTGCTTTATGTGGCATGCTAACCTATAAGTGTTTGCCATATTCTAGATGGGTGACGTATGTTTAGGCTAATTTTTCTCACTTAAACCAACTCCTAACCAGGTCTTTCAATGGCTGTGATGAGGCAAACATCAGGATGCCAGTGGAAGAAGTCATGAAACCAAAGCATCTTGTAGTAAACCGGCTTTTTGTTATTCTAGCACTAAAATGTGTTATTGTGGAATGTTCGGTTTTCCGCGTTTGTAGAATGAGATGTTTCAGTTTCATGCTTATGTGTGTATGTTGTTATTCAGCTAGTAGACGGTGCGGAAATATGATGAATTTAATGTAGTGGATTCTTCGGGGTAGCTGATAAGCACACAGGAGACTGTTATATTCAATGCCACAGTTGTAAATTCCTTCGTCATTAGAGAAGCCAGTTATGAAAAGTTTCTTGGAGTATGCTTACGTAGCGGAAGATTGTATGCTGAGTATTACTAGAATGATACACGGGTGTTCATTTGCACTAAAATTCCGATGAACTGCATTATAACGTTGGGGTTCAGATGTATCCAGCTTTGTACCTCAATGCTGCGCATATGTGCGGAGTCGTGTTAAAACCAGCCTAAGCCCTCCATTTTATCTTTTTTCTTGACGGATTTCGTTGCCGTTTGAAGTACAGTGAATGGTTTGTCTCCGCTGGTGACTTTTCGATTTCACCCCAAACGATACTGGCTGGAACCATCAAAGTGCTCACTCAATATCCTTACTTCCTTTCTCCCTAGTTTATTGACTACGGGTAAGTTTCACCGGTAAATCGTACAAACAACACAGCTTAAACAATTGATTCGTCTTTCAGCGATGAACTAGGATCACTGATAGAATAAATCAGTGGAAGAATCTTCTCCTTAATAACTACACAAGTTTCTCGGTGTAGGGGTGGATTAGTGATCCAGAAAGTTCCTGTGGTTATTTTCAGCGTCAAACACTCATCTGGTAATAACATGAGACCCCGAGAAATTCCGCCAAATCTCTAGTTTTAGATATTTAATAAAAACAAAGGTGGGAAATTTCGGTGCAATTCCTCTGCCTTTCTGCAGCACGAAGTTGATTTAAAAATAATTGTCAGTCTCAACCGGCCGATAACCACATGTACTGGTGCAAAATACGATTCACGATTATTCAGGAACTAGGTCTATCTGATGGCCTGCAACATGGGTAGAACCGGAATCAAACTGCTCACTAGCCTGTCAGCTCTGTGAGTATTAATAAAATACAAACGGTTGTTGACAAAGAAGTTTGAAACACGCGGGCAACCTTACTCTTCATTGATCTACTTGATTTGCTATACCAGGTCCAGATAGTAAAATTACACGAAGCCCGTATCAACAAAAGAGCTTGCTGTGAAACAGAATAGAGGATAAATAGCAAAAAATGGTAAACCAAAATATAAATACAGTCAGAAGCATCAGTCGTCATGACCCCGACTAAACTCGGAACTACGACAACAACCATCCGAACCTTCAGAAACTAAGCTTATTCAAGTGAGCCGAAACATGTCATTACGCAATGGAATCCAAGTTTTAAAAAATGAAAACATCCATACAGTCTTTCCAAAGAACAATTACCCAAGAACCCTTGTTTTCAAGATGCAACTGAACCCACTCAACATTATGTAGACACGCAAAGAGACTTACAGTGCTGTACACCAGGAACACTTTGGAAATCACTGCAAGTACATTGGAGCCAACGTACACACTCAAAAGGAAAATGTCAAAACCGGGGGGAAACCAGATACCAACAAAAAGAATAATGTTACCTACAAAATTCAATATAAGAAATGTGACGAACACCATCTGGAGCAAACGGGAAGGAACCTATCGATCCACCTCTGCAGCAAAAGGATATCCAAAACCGGCCATTTGCGAGCTGCAAAAGGAATCAAATAAGAGGCCAATAGAACTGGAATGAAAACGTTTAGACTCAAGTGATAAATAATTGAAATGTTTTACTTACAACAGAGACCAGCAAACTCAAGAACCGAAATAGTGAGAACGCTGAAGGCAGTCCAAGGAAAAAGTCGCAAAGTTGGAATGAACCGATCTAAAAAAAACACAAAAATTACTAAAACTGGTAGGTAAACACAACCAATCGAGTAAAAATGGCGTGCCGCGAAGCAAAACAGGTTGCAGACGCAATAATTAGAACAGGAAAGAATGAGTGGAAACGACAGTAGGTAGCAAACCGATCGAACCCAGGAAATTCGGACCAGAACACAAAGTAGATCGCAAATCGATCAACCAGACTCCACACAAAATGCCCTATAAACAGTCAATCACGATAAAGCTATAAAATTTGAGGCCGAAAAAAGGATAATATCCACATACCTGTGAACTGATAATATTTTATCTGGTGCTGTCAAAACTTTTGTAATTTATTCGCCAAGTCTGATGGCATTCACCTGATCCACCGCCACCCTAAATGAATAGAACTGAGGTTCTTCAAGTTTCCTCACAAATTTTTGTGGTTAATATTTCTATGTAGAAGGAGAGTCGGGGATGCATACGTGTGCACTCTTGTGCAAAAATGCTGTTATTAATCAAACACTCGCATCACTGAGAATTTTTTCCTTGTTTCACAAACAACATGCTTTTTCGAATGTGGTCACTTTGAAGCATTATTTCCTGGCAGTCAAGTGCAATCCATTTGCAAATCCCCGTGAGATTATTCGCATTTATTTGGCGACCTCCGGAGTAAATTATTATTTCTGCTTAAGCAACTATTCACTCATCTATTTAAGTATTTCATTTATTCGGCAGTTTGCTTCTTCATTTCTTTGCTTACAAATTATTCTCGTTCATACTTCGGGGGCGAGATAACCCAGTGGTCAGAGAGCAAATTTACTGACCGAAAGGTCCAACCTCTGCATCTGGACTTCTCATGTCTAGGCTTGGGCAACCTGACAGCATCCCAGCCCTCTTGTTTCCATCGGGTGGCATGGCTCATAGGCACCGAAACGGTGTTACAGCTGAACGGTTTTGATAATTATACTTCGGGGAATTTTATGTTGTTATATTTGCTGGTACCAAAAGCGTAGTATGCCGATCTACCAAACAGATATCACCCTTGAGGTCAAAAAGTCCTTAGCCTAGAGTTTTCACTGTGGCATAACCAGGTATCTATATATAAAAAAGTGGTCTTCAGGCTCCCACTAATGAAGAGTAATAAACTGTGCTCTAGCTTAATATTCTTTGCACCACAGAATGAAATCTGACTTGAAAATCGTTCCTCGAAAAAATGGAAAGCAGCGGTATTTTTCAGGTTTCCACAAAGTGTTCCGCGATCGCTTTACATCTCTTCGTAAGTGCCTTGATTGGGTTCCTGAGTTCGCTGCTAAGTCCCATTCTCTTATTGTTCGTTTTAAAAAGGATTTAGAAAAGTAAGTGTGGGTGATCTGGACGTCTTTTGCAATTTACATGATCTGAGAAAAAAGTTGGCACGTTATTACCAACACGTCGTAGCTCAGTTTGGTGATGTATTTACGCTCAAGCGAAGAATGTGACGAATTTTTGCAAAGCAGCCTTCTGATGGATACCATTTACAAATGCAGCAAACAAAGGTAAACTCTGCAGCCTAATACATCTGCTTCAGGTGTTGGTGGTGCGGGATTTTGTAGAATTCACACTTACATGGCTCTCGTTTGAACAATCGTCCTCATGCCCTGGCGCAGTCATTTTGGTGAGTCCACACCAAAGGGGGGAACAGTGGGCTTGAGTTTCGCTCTTATTAGAGTTCATCAGTAATGCATATCCTTGGCGGTACTGGGGTTTGTACTCCGTGCATCTGACAGGCGGGGTGAGCGTTTTCCCACCACTCCACCAGCACACGCTGCACTCATCCGAATTTTTACGTCCGAACAGGTGAGGATGTTTGCACTCGCCTCACAAATCAGACTTGCGGCCGGCACCTCCACTGGATATGCACTGTTGATGAGAATAAGGGCAAAACTAGAGTCCAGTGCTTACCCCTCTTTGGATTCACCGGAATGATTGCGCCAGGTGAGAAGGACGATTGTTCAAACGAGAGTCATGTGAGTGTGCATTCTAATACATTTGTGTTTGTTGAGCGACTGAAAGAGGATTTTGGCCTAGAAATTGAGCCCAAAGAAAGTGGCCATGAAACCCCTCCTTTATCTATTAAGAACAGTATAAAATCCCTTTTGGGTCAGCCAGAAAACAGTAACTGGACGTTACTTTGTTGGATGAGCTGGGCAATTTAATTGCAAACGTTTCGTCACCAATAGAGATTAAATCATCAGTGCGTTGTTAGGGGGCATAGTGGTACGTATTGATGGGTTATTGGTTATGCACAACCATCTAAGCTATCTGAGCTACCAATATATCTCGCTAGCAGAATAGAAACTGTTGAACACGTGAAGCTCAACAGTACTTGGTAGGTCACTGGAAACTCTATATCTCACCATGGATGTTTTGGATTTGTGGAGTCTTTTTGGAGAATACAAGGTACCGGACAGCATTCAAATCAGTGAGGAGGTTAACACTTACAATCAGTCAACTGATTTAAAATTACAGAAAGTGCGGCTTTTTTTCACAATATTAAGCATAAAGCCCGAATTTCGAAAGCTCTTGGTTATATATTCATACATTTTAGCGCGTTTTCCACCGCTTCAGAAAAAGGCTAAGCGCGTTTTGAAGTTTTTGTTGAGTCTAAATTGATAGCTTTTTCTTCAAACTAATCAGTCCGCTGTTCTTTGGAGCATGTTTTTTTTTCACCTCTAACGTGTGTCAGAATCTTTTTTGGACGTTTCAAGTTAAAAAGCTAGTATGCCCAAAAATATGTGAAATTGCTGAGGAATATTGTGTTAAACACTTATCTTGAACAAACTGGTCAGTCATAGTTCGTGATACCTAATTCCTAATCAGTATTTCTTGTTCACATGTTAGATAATAATAAGCGCTTGCATTTCATTCAAAATACACCTTGGTGATCTTTGTTATATCGTTTGCTTCATACCAGCGTCAAGTATACTTTTGAAGACAAGATTGTTTTCGTTACAGCAGTGCCATTTATTGGGAAATTTCCCCCACCTTTCTACTGGTAGCTCTGACACAGCTGGCAAATAAGTGCACCCTACAGATTGGGGCAGACCGGGTTGCACAATCAGCTGGTACTTCGAGACGTAGAATAGCTGCTTGAGCGACAATGAACGCGCTGTTGCGTGATAGGACAGGAAGGCCCGAAAGGCAGTCGGGTGGCACCCATCCGTAGGTAAACGGGACTGATATTTATCAGGCACTATAATCAAGTCAGCATCCTCTAACACCATAGTCATAAAGCAAGAAGACTCATCTCACACATTTAACTGAAAAGTTTCCAGTCTTCCTAGAGATTTGACGACATGTGTTATGAATTTAACTCCTTATAGTTACCGTACTCATATGCCGTTGATTTTAGGTGACCGCGTCAGACGAATCCCAAGTGATCTAGTTACGAAAATCGTGTCGGCCATCCATATTCATATAGTAAGATACTCGCGAACAACGGGAGCCTAATGCGACATCACGCCATCCTTTGTAAACAGACCGCATTGACGATCTGCACTTGCTCCAAACATTGGAGCATGCGGTTACCTAGCACTTAATTTTAGGCTTATGCCAGAGTGCAGAGACACATGTGATAGCAGTGTCAATCATCGTAGCTCGCAAAAGGAGTGGTCCCAAAATTCCCCTAATCGTTCCGGTCCAGAGCAGCAGCTTAAAATTTTGTTGGATCCATAGTGCTTGAATCTGCATCCAGCCTATAGATAAGCACTGGTTACATAACTCTGAAAGTGAAGTATGGCCTCATGCGTGAAAAACACTAATCAGCTATGCAAAATGTATGTATAAACCAAGCTTCAAAGTCGCGCCTCATGTCTGAATCGTACAGCTGCACCTGACGGACCCGTAGCCTTCAAAGCCATCCAACCAGATACTCCTGTCAATCGCCCAATAAGTCGTTTAATGGACTTCCACAAATGAACTCGTCTGATTCACGTGCACAGTCTCGATTGAACAATGCTGATACGGACCCTTCCACCTGTTCGGGAGATGGTAGCAAGCTAAAAACTTACCTCATTCAATGATGCAACATTCCCATTTAATTTATTCATTTATTTATTCAGATTTTGTTCAATAATGGTTTAATTACGAAGCAGGTACAAAACGGCGTTTTGTCAGGGTTATAAATCACATGACGTGGGGCATGATTATTTGAATGATTCCGGCGTGAGCAAAATTGTGATCATCTACCTGCGAGAAGTTAAGCATTGTTGGGGCAGCCAGTGTGAGTCGGTTTAAGTGCCGGATACTGGACAGCGAATTAAATTCGGTTTAGCGGGTTATGCAGTGCAAACAATGTTTGCGGAGTTCCACTGACGACAAAAGTCCAGGATAACGATATATCAAATACCATTGTAATGGAACTGTACATCAGAGTTACGGAGCAAATAAACTAACGCAATAAGCTTCGTTTAACGTCACGTGCGAACATTTGAATGACTAACTAATGGGAGATTATATCTTAAAAAAGCTGAAATTGTTGTTTTTTTAATTAGGCAAACAGGTGAATAATACATGTGTGGTTTTATCACTGGAGACAGCAACCGTTGCTGTGCGCAAGGTAACCGAGGGTTCCCGTATGTACGAGCGCTAAAAAACTGGGGAAGTGCACCTAGGACTATACACATGATGCCTGGTTTTACAACAGTAAATCCTGCTGTAGAACAGTCAGTCGTTCGGCTGAAACACACTTACGGTGCCTGATCGCCACGCCACCCGAAGAAAGCATGAGGGCTGGGATGCCCAAGCCTAAAAAATGAAAATCGAGAGGCAAAGGTCGGGTTCGAACAACAGACCTTCTGGTCAGTAAATTCGTACTCTAATCACTTGAGCCACTTTACCCTTGCATTCTTCGAGTTTGCTCACCGTGACCCAAATTTTCAGGTCACCTGCTGATCTAGACTGAATACGATAGTAATTTTCCACCTTTAAAAAGAAGTCCTGAAAAGCATGCGTCGCAAACCCTGACGGGAAGTGGTGTTCTCAAAAAAAGAAGGAAATCCTTGGGCCAATGGCTGGCCGATCGTTATCCAAGGAGCTCTTCAACAGTTCACAACTTGGCACGAAGTCTGTGATTAGAGACTTAATTGCCGCATCCTGCCTGGTTGCCAACTTGTCACAAGAGAGAGCAGCCAGTCGTGGCAAACGGTCTAATGTTAGATTACCGAGAGGAAAGTCGTCGAATGGTTAGATATGCATCGTTGATCGTTACTAAAAAGGATGAAAGTCCTTTACGGTGTGTCTCAATGAAATCTGGGATATATAAACTGGAACTCATGTATTTCCAGAAATCCCAGGGACAACGAATCCAGCAGCCATCGGTTGTGTATAACTGTCTACTCTTATTGTGTAAATTACCGTGTGCAGCTACAATATTATAAATTACTAGATACATTTTACTGATGCAGGAAGAACAGTTAAACAACTTGTCACTTATTTAGTGTGATTAAACATGAACGTCTTAGACAAAGTGGAATAAGCGTGAATTGCCTCAATAAATACGCGTATAACAGCAGCTACTTCATGTCATAATTTGCCTTAGTCCTGATCCATCCGGCTCCATCTAGTTTCACCGTAACACAGCGAAGGACCTAGTTCAGTGCGTTCTCAATCGTAAGTGCGCCAACAGCCCTCTCCACCCCTGTCAAACTCGATTTCAAGATTAGGTCTTTTCTGTCCACGTCTGCAGTGCCCAAGATGTGCGAAGTGTAAGGCTCCCAATATACGGGTGAAAGTAGTGCGTTTAAAATGTGATTCAACTGGTTTTCTCAAGCCATACCCGTTAAAAGCAAGCCCCTGAGTTGGAGTGTGACACCTGGATCAATAAGGAGCAATAGTGATAAACGGAATCACTAAATAGTCACTGTGCTGCAAAGAGGCTGTAAGGCGACCATGGATACCTCCTCCTCGTGCGTGCAACCGGAACAGGCCGCTAAGAGTGGGAACAGGGGTAGACTAGGTGAGTGGGTTTAGCCACAATGTGGGTAGACTGATGGTGTACAGATTCTTGATGTAACTTATCATAGCCTTATCAGGCAAACTTGAATAATGGTCCAATGGATTAGCGACTGACACAAATGCGTTGCTGGTGGAGAGTGCAATCACTTACACATTCGACAAGTGCGTTTTCAAAAACTATGACGCACACGTTCCATGCAAGCCAGAAAAAGTGCAGATTTATTCGACTAATTATGGCATGGACGACGACCTTCTGGACATGAAAATATTTTATGAAGTGAAAGCGTAAAGTATCATCCAAGGTTTAAAGTGAAGGTATCATATTATTACCAAGTTGTGGGTATCCGTCTGTTGGATACAGTGACAAACTAATTACTTGGCGCTGTTTTGTAGTTCCACAAATTAGCTTAACATATAAAGTTGAGTCAAGTTCATAAGTATCTACGATTAAAAACGGCCTTATGTGTCCCAAAGACTGTTAGTTACGATGGAGAACTTTAGCTGTCCCAAAGAATTGTTTGGAATTGAGTGCAGTTGAAATTTTCAACCATGCGCATTTTCTTTGTGCTTGGTCCAGTTTTCGACAATAGCTAACCCACCTTTGATCTGTAAATCACCCGCGGCCAGTGAACTAATCTGCTTGAATCACATTACTCAGGCTCTGGATCTCTATTGTTGTTGCATAACACCGGGTATTCTGAACAACCGTTTTCGATAGAGACTTGACTGACAGACACAGTTATAAATGGAATTCGCGGTTAAAATATATGCAGAAAAGTGGCTTAGGTGTTTTTAAGTCACTCAACTGGAGTTAAATAAAAGACTCGGTCGGTCGGTTAGGGCAGGGTCAATGATTCCACGGGACGTGGCAAACGTGTATGGGGTAGCTGATCACGTCTGTTGTAGCGAGTTCATTTTTGTAATGGACTTGGAACAAATTGGCGACACTCGATACACTCGTTGAACGGCACAGCCGGATTGAGCCCTGTCGGTCAGGTGAACTACAGCCACCTCAGTCGCGTATTTCCTTTGTCCCGTTACACTGAGGGCGTGCGCCCAGCTAGTCCTTAAGATAAGTATCGAGTCATCCAATTGACGTAGCTTGATGCACACTCGCAAATACATTACCACGGGAGAGTCGTGCACGGGTAACTCCTCATTGGTCTTTGTTCTCAACAAACGACCACTAATGACGTGGATCCCTAATAAGGCAGCATTGAAAACTCTTCTAACTGAAGTCATCAATTTACGCTTGATTGCTTCAGAAGCACTGTCACCTCTGAACGGCCGCACGATGTGGATGAGTACTTCCGGGACTGAGAGGATTCCAGCTTCGTTTTGAAAGGCTTATTCATGCACTTTATCACAAACTTTTCTGAAAATCCGTTTTTCATAAGAGTTATTGATATATTCGTCACTTCTGCATCTAACTTTCAATGCGTATCTCACGAACTTCATTTGCTGTGGCGATATGTGTACGGACTGGACCACATCGACTTCCAGCGTGCCCGTTGCTGAAACGTCCCTCGTCGTCTCCGGGCCGGAACAGCATAAAAAACTGACTTCCAGGATAAACCGAACTGTCCAGTACGCCGAATTAAAGGTACCGATGTGCTTTGCATGTTAGCCAGAGGACACAAAGCCGTCACAGATATTACGAACAGGCGCACCCCATCAGGGCTGATCTTTGTTGCTCATCAACTCAACCTTTTAAAAGCAACCGGCAGAGTCCGATTTTGTGAAATCTAGTGCGGAGGAGGAAACAGCACTATGTGATGCTGAAAGGAATAGTTACTCACACCGATGCAACGCCACACACGTTGAGCATTCCGGCGACCAGTCGCAGTTCTCCGGTCAGTACAGGTTAGTGTGATGCGACGCTTAGGGTTGTGCCAGACGTCACTTTTTGTGTAATACCCCGCAATTTCTCGTGGGCCATTTGTTTGAACACAAACTACACTTAAAAAGCCTTCCTACGCCTAAAATTTTACCGCCCTGAGTCTTTTTCGGTCTTGGTTATTATTTAGTTTTGTACGACGAAAACTTCAGCCACCTGTTCTCCATGGTTTTACATACGGTAGCATTGAAATAAGACTCGATTGCGATTAGCTTGAACTCAATCTTGAGGATTTCAAAACACCATTAATTTATTTCCCCGTGAAACGGTTCGCTCTAGTTATCATCCCATTCTTTTAGCTGACTTGTTTAGGCTATCTGCAGCGAGACTTATAAGGCGGTGAACTTGACTTAGAAGAGACCACAAAAGCATAAAGCAGAGATAGCATACTAATCTTGTGTTAACCTTCACTCGCCTTAACCTGTTATTGTAATTTAGGTATGCTTGCCTGAATTGGATATCCCTGGAACAGCATAAGTAGAGTTGAAGATGTCGTACGAAAGCTGAGGAAATCAGTTGCTGACGAACAATACTCTGGTCAAATGTTACCCTCTGAGTTCATATGCTCGACGAAGTTTCTGAAAACTGAGATTAAAGAGAGTCTTTTGTAAGCAGTGTCAAACTTATATTACTTCGCATAATATGCGGTTGATTGTACTGCACATTATGCGGAAGACTATCTCTGTTGTTGACTGCGAAGGACTCCAACCAGTCTTCAACAATTTCCTCACGCATATGGGCTAATGATCAGACAATAGATCAAACTGTTTTTAAGACAAAGTTGTAAATTTTCAGCTTCCGTGGAATACGCTTAATTGACTAGCCCCAAACAGCGTGCAACTGGTGTAAATCACTGATGAAAGATGAGTCTCCGGTCAAGTGTCAAAGCTCCGCATGTGATGGAACCAATTTTCAGCGCTTGTTCATAGTGTTTAGTATTCAGCTAACGTTCAGGAAAGCTTAAAAAGACGCATCAAAATGTTCACTTTTCCAAACCGCTGTGCAAGGAAGAAATTTACTTTCGTGACTTATATCGTGTAGCCGCTTAGTCCACGTGGGCCAATAAACAGCTATTCGCAGAAGGGCGTCCTTTTTTCCCGGTTGTGCGATCTTTGTAAATTCCTAACAATCGCTCCATACTGCTTATTTCAAAGATAAGTAAAACCACATTGACGACCTTCGCATCGAAGCCTCGGGGATGCCTTCATACTGCATATCATGCCAAGGAGAAGCAACGACGAGGACGTATCTCCCCCGAGTCTCTAGCTCAAACAACATCCATATGAGCCCAATGTGTAGTTTGTTGACAATGTCGTTTGCGGGAGTTCAGAATAAACCAGAGCTTCTCACTGACCAAAGTATAACACAACGGTCTGCATAATTGTGTGTTTGCACGTCTGCAATAAAAATTCCTTCTTGGTCCGAAAGGGTTGGCAAAATTTCTGTTTCTCTCATTGTAAAATCTATGCTACCAGACTTAGTATTGCGAACTGTTGAATAAATAATAATTCAGTTAACAAGACACACTGTTAGCGTTAGTCAGGACAAGAATTCTTCAATGCAGATTCGAAAAATGTTATCAGTTCTTCTCCCAGGAATAGAGGAGATCAAGGAAAGCCTAAAACTATCGGGGTTTTATAGGCTGAGGCCTCGAGCCTCTAGGTAAACTTCTATAGTACTATCAAGCCCATAACATGGGCCAACAAGATATTATTTGATAATGCAAGTAATCCGCTACAGGATATTTTGCTTTGTGAAATGATATGGGCTACCGATTCCGAATCATTGATGTCTTTGGATTTTGCTGCGGAGCAAAATTACTTCGGTGGCTGTGGTTTATATCAAGCTGACTGACGCACATCCTGTAAACTTAGTGGCTCGAGCATAAGTGTACTTAAGTAGTTCGAAGTCGGCCTTGGTAATGATTCTGTCACCGTGTTTTAACCAAACAAAGAAAAGATCATACAGCTAACAGCCCTTGTCATAGTGATCCTGTTCCCATTCACCTAACGACACATTCGAGAGAGAGGTCTGATTTGCAGTAGCAAATCACGCGAGACGAGAAATCGTTTGCATGTCATTATGATCAGTGAATTGTAAAGTCAGGTTTACAGCTCCCAAAATTTGCAACTCAACTTTGTTTCTGCGAGTAGCACGCTGTGCACAAGTGCCCACAACTATCCTCAGAAAATCTCTGATTCCCACTATCTTGAGCAACACAGGTATTCTTTTTCAGTATACATTGGTGTTGTACTGCAGCTGCACCTATCCCCCTTTCAGTGGATACAGTAATCTTACGCCTTTTGGAAAGCACGTATGTAATCAACTCAGGCTAGAATTGTTGCAACTGGTTAGCATGCCAACCCAACCACTACCATGCACCATGACTGTATTCTAGGGTGAACCTAAATTCATGGATGCTGATGTGTTGAGAGCCCAAAGCTGAAGTCCAAACTGTGTTTTGTTCAAATTCTGGCGTTATTTTATATCAGGACAATAAAACTAATAAATTTGTTGAAAAATTTAGGCACAGAATTTAATGCGAACCACTCGCAATAAGGGCTACCATAAACATTTCACTATTAGTAGTTGTTTCAGGGGGAAAATTAGAGCCTCTTGAAGAGATAAGGAATCCTTGCAATTTTTCTTATGACAATGTTAGTTTCATGCTAAAACCTTCCACGTTAAAATGGCATTATTTGGTCCTGTCCCAAAGAGAAATTCTTTTGTTTCCATTGTTGCTGTTATTGCATTTCGGGCCACATCAACGGCTAGAGACATTGTCAAACGTGGCCCATTCGCGCCCTCAATGGCGCTCGTGCATCCAAGCTATTGCCTTCAATGCATAACTCCCTTC
This sequence comes from Opisthorchis viverrini, assembly GCF_000715545.1. Taxonomy (NCBI): domain Eukaryota; kingdom Metazoa; phylum Platyhelminthes; class Trematoda; order Opisthorchiida; family Opisthorchiidae; genus Opisthorchis; species Opisthorchis viverrini. The sequence continues at coordinate 443,399 of NW_008751938.1, forward strand.
CCAACCCCCCACTTAACAGTCCATCTACACTGCTGTATTTACGTACTAATTTATCAGCTCCCACCTGCAATGCGCAGCTCCCTACCCTCCGAAACATCGGTGAACGGAACTATGGCAGCTACAACCACTGTACGATGAGTACGCGATTATTGCAGCTGACAATGATGACGATGACGCTGTTATTTTATTTTTCGACTGAAAACTGGTGTACTTGGTTGGCCGAGAATTTATGCTCAAGCCAGTGTAACCTCTGGGAAAATTTGTGAAAGTATGTGGTGGTTCCTTGACTTTTGCTGTCTTGGTGTTTAGCAGCTGGGCTCCAAAACTGCCAACGATTAAATCCACCACATTCACATCGTGACAGTAAAGATAATCGGACTGACAGCAACTTGTTGGTTGTGATTGTATAATGATCTTTGGCCTACTGCTCTGTCCATTTAATTTTCAAAAATGAACGATGTACTTGATACACACAGACACCGTCCGAGATAGCCAGAGTGACTTGTTCTCATCCAACTCGATAAAAAGGCAAGATCTATAGCTCATTAGTGATCAGGCCATGGCGAAGCAAACTCTGGTATTCCATTCAGCATCTACGGATGACCTAGCTGGCAAGGTTACAGAACAAGGCCGAAGTTACACGAGATGTGCAAAATGATCAGTTGTGTTCACGTGAGAGATTATTGGACAAAAAACATGCTGACCAATCACCGCGACGTACTCCTTAGTGTAACAAAGTGTACCAACGGTGTTTCTTTATGACCGGACGCCTTTGCATTTTCTTACTGTCGGTTCCATATTACAATCTGTGGAATACAACACAGTGAAACGTCACTGATCACGGTTCATTTTAGCCGCTCTAAAACTTCGACTCACATTCACAAATAGATTAAACTAAAAACACGTGTTTTCTTCACTAGTGCAAATTAGAAATGCCATACAAAGGCTTTGTAACTGGCGATATTAAATATGTAACAAATTCATGGTTCACCAGGCTTACGGTTGAATGCAGCTGAAAGAGAGCCCAAAGCTGAAGTCCAAACTGTGTTTTGTTCAAATTCTGGCGTTATTTTATATCAGGACAATAAAACTAATAAATTTGTTGAAAAATTTAGGCACAGAATTTAATGCGAACCACTCGCAATAAGGGCTACCATAAACATTTCACTATTAGTAGTTGTTTCAGGGGGAAAATTAGAGCCTCTTGAAGAGATAAGGAATCCTTGCAATTTTTCTTATGACAATGTTAGTTTCATGCTAAAACCTTCCACGTTAAAATGGCATTATTTGGTCCTGTCCCAAAGAGAAATTCTTTTGTTTCCATTGTTGCTGTTATTGCATTTCGGGCCACATCAACGGCTAGAGACATTGTCAAACGTGGCCCATTCGCGCCCTCAATGGCGCTCGTGCATCCAAGCTATTGCCTTCAATGCATAACTCCCTTCCCAACCCCCCACTTAACAGTCCATCTACACTGCTGTATTTACGTACTAATTTATCAGCTCCCACCTGCAATGCGCAGCTCCCTACCCTCCGAAACATCGGTGAACGGAACTATGGCAGCTACAACCACTGTACGATGAGTACGCGATTATTGCAGCTGACAATGATGACGATGACGCTGTTATTTTATTTTTCGACTGAAAACTGGTGTACTTGGTTGGCCGAGAATTTATGCTCAAGCCAGTGTAACCTCTGGGAAAATTTGTGAAAGTATGTGGTGGTTCCTTGACTTTTGCTGTCTTGGTGTTTAGCAGCTGGGCTCCAAAACTGCCAACGATTAAATCCACCACATTCACATCGTGACAGTAAAGATAATCGGACTGACAGCAACTTGTTGGTTGTGATTGTATAATGATCTTTGGCCTACTGCTCTGTCCATTTAATTTTCAAAAATGAACGATGTACTTGATACACACAGACACCGTCCGAGATAGCCAGAGTGACTTGTTCTCATCCAACTCGATAAAAAGGCAAGATCTATAGCTCATTAGTGATCAGGCCATGGCGAAGCAAACTCTGGTATTCCATTCAGCATCTACGGATGACCTAGCTGGCAAGGTTACAGAACAAGGCCGAAGTTACACGAGATGTGCAAAATGATCAGTTGTGTTCACGTGAGAGATTATTGGACAAAAAACATGCTGACCAATCACCGCGACGTACTCCTTAGTGTAACAAAGTGTACCAACGGTGTTTCTTTATGACCGGACGCCTTTGCATTTTCTTACTGTCGGTTCCATATTACAATCTGTGGAATACAACACAGTGAAACGTCACTGATCACGGTTCATTTTAGCCGCTCTAAAACTTCGACTCACATTCACAAATAGATTAAACTAAAAACACGTGTTTTCTTCACTAGTGCAAATTAGAAATGCCATACAAAGGCTTTGTAACTGGCGATATTAAATATGTAACAAATTCATGGTTCACCAGGCTTACGGTTGAATGCAGCTGAAAGTCCACTCATTTATGTAGCGATCGTTTCTCTTCGTCAATATGGAAGAGCCGTTTCAGTACAGAACTAAGAATAATTCAGTATTGTTCATAGCTACCGTCAGAGTCGGTTGTCGAACAGTGCCCGAAAAACATCCTATGTCAGCATCGAGCCAGAATCTTTAAGTGACCGAATTATACCTCTTCATGCTCCCGTTGGCGTCCTGGGCAACGAACCATGTAGAATAGCAAATGTTGAAAAGGGGCACAAAATTCCCTGCCTGTTATTCACCCCTCTTAGGTGTATTTTTTCCAGATATTCTCTAACTCTAGTAAACAAACCATCTTATTACTCAAATACTTGAAAATATTTAGCAACTGCCCGCAAAAACAAAAGAAAACTGCGTAAACATTCAAGTCTTATATACTTCAATCATTATATTTCCCTCAAAAAAAGTCACATGAAAAGGTCGTTTGTTGTATAATTTGAATATAAGTGAAACTTGTCTCAAACGCGCCACTTCGGCTTTTACGATGAGTTGTGAAGCAAGGTTTTTGCTGTTTACTGTTTTTTCTGTATCCTTCATAAGGCACAATTGTGTGTACGTGTAGAACAAATGTTACATTTCTCAATAAGCAAGAGCTAACCAGATTTATGTTCAAACGTCTGTAGTTGTGTGTGTGTGCACAGCGTGACCACACATGAAACGGCAAACTGCACCTTACTAGCAAACTTCTCACCTGTCTATCAGAACAAAACCAGGCAGGCCGAAGAAATATAATGCAGACAAAATATTGCAAGAAAATATCACGATAAAGTTGCAGCCTATTTACTTTAGAACGACCGGCTACAAAAGCTGATTATTGGCTTTTGTTTCGAAACTTCATGTTTGGAAACCAGCCTCATTCTCAGAAAATGACACATTTCTTACTTGTTCCGCGCACCTACTGGCAATAATGGTGAGTCAAACCACAGTAAATGATACAGAAAACAGCTTTGTAAGTTGGTAATTTTTGGCTGTTTGCCGAAATTCACGAAAGGAGTAACAACAAAAAGCTGGCGCAAAAACTTTATTTTGATGTTTTTCACAAAGACGACCTCATGCCCGCTTCACAACATGCTTCTATATTCCTAAATTTACAGCTACCCCTTGCCAAAATACTGGGAACCTACCAATGGCTTGAATTGAGGCTTCTGGCAAATCTAGCCGCTTGATGGGTTCATTATACACACTACTAATATGTAAAATCGACCAGATATATCACTTCCTGAGAAGCTCTTCAGAAAGATATCTGCGACACGACCATTTTTTGCTACATTGATTGCTTCTAACACAGGTTATTTTCTAGGACACGGATCCCTCCGCAATCAGTTGAGAAAGTTTCTGGTTCTCAAAGTTTTTGACGCATCCTTTGGAACAAAACAATACAGTGATGTTGCTGATGGTTCAAGTGTGCCATTTTTCAGCGTTCGCTTGTATTGACAGTGTTTCGCCAACATGGCCTGACACCAACAAGCCCTTCTTTGCACACGCCGATTTGGTCAAATCGATAGTCTACAGCAACACTGTTTTCAACTGCTTAACTCACTCCCTACAGATATTTAAAGCAATAGAACCAGAGAGAAGAGCGGAGTAACGGCACTCAATCTTGTATGCATCGGGCTTGCACAAACTACATTTTCTTTAGATATTCAGTTAAGCACACAGTTCTAATTCCAATGTGGACAACACTCATGTTATCCATCCAGACAATGTGATAGGCTCGGTGTATGCACCGATCGTTGAATCTCAGTGGTAGTCATACTAATATTCTGTTGCGTAATAGTGCTAATTCTCGCACATTTTTGTTCATTTCGCCGTATGAACACCCACTGAAATTCCATTTCTGTTCAGACACCTATCTGGTCGTCGGAGCAGATACCTATCGTTTTCAGATTCCGTAAACTCGTCCAACTCCTGAGTAGAGTGCAAAATCTTTTATGATCATCAAACATATCATAATGTAATCATGCTTTATGTACAGTACGTCGGCACACTGTGAGAAGAGCAAACAGGACGAAACCAAACCACCAATTTGATAATCTTACCCTTTCATAGGATGAGCACTAGTAAATAAAATACCCGATATAAGTGAATCTGAATCGACAGCACTCTTCTTTCCTTAATCGTCAGCAAACTTTCACCATGCCTTACTAGGATAGTTGCCTCGCTGTAAAATTCTGTTTTGCCTGACTAAAGAAGATGACTGTAGAACTCATCAAATACTGTTCATATCTGCTTGATATATGAGCAGGACATCACGCATTTAGGCGGTTCAGGTTTAACTTGCAAAATGGGTAGTGTTCAGTTTTCATGACCAGTATCCATGTCTGTGGCAATAACTTCAGTCCCCGGTCGGTGGCCGTCCCTCCTGGTAGATCCATTTATTTCCTGGATGGTGTTTAACAACAATCCTGATAAACTCCAACTGTTGATAAGCTATATATTCTGGTTTGTTAATATATCTACCACTGACTGCAGTTTGGTTGAACAAATAATGTGGACGCTAAGACGAGTACGTGTATTCAGAAAAGTGAACTTACCGACGCGACGTTCGGTGATAACTTGTAGACGGGAAAACGGCCCTTGGTAGGCGCACAGCCTATTATTTTTTACAGCCATCAAACGGCTTTTGCTGCTTGGCGTCGTGCAGAAACTACTGTAATTACAGTATGTCAAATCCGCAACATTTTAATGCAACAAAATACAGCGACTCTTTAGAAAAGTATCCAGAACGCAAACGTGCTAGAAGAAATGAACAAGTAGTCGTTGTGAGTGCTCCAAGTGATTGTAGTGCTGCTTATGCATTCAAACAGCTTGTGGAAATTGTTTTACTGTTCAGTATAAAGCAGTAGTACTTTGGGAGCTCTCAGCGATAGTTGCATATAGTTCTGGTGTGCTGTACATCGTGGAAAACAAAACTGCCTAGCATTGCTCTGTGTAAACTCTGTAGAAAAAATAACATTTTCTGGAGTGTGTATCCAGAACATAACATAACATATATCCAGAACTTAATTTTCCCCCTAACTGACCAAATTTTTCCCTACCACTATCAACACAGTTTTTATCCGAAAGCTGACTTATCATGCCGGTATCTGTGGCGTTTAGCAACGCGGCAACAAAAGCACTCATTTAAAATGCGAGATCACAACACACTTAGTTGTTCTTGCGTTTGTGTACGCATAATGCCGTCGAAAGCTTTTTAGCACTGAGAATGGTACAATGATTTACTTGACGTAAACCTACAAGGTTAGCTCTCCTGATGGATGACTTTCGCTTCTCATGGACCAAACTGACAATCAAGACTGGCACTGGTCGATGGTCTTGACATGCGACCTCATGAGCTTCCAGCTTTGAGAAGTACATATAAGTGGGCTTTCAGCCAAAGTAAATGTACGCAACAGTTTTTCTCGGTAAATAGTAGAATAAACATGCTGTCTAAAACCGTGACAAGCCACATCAGCAGAGTAAGACAGCCATTAGTTCATTTCGTCCAAATGAGATTTGTTAAACTATGAGATGCAACCAACTTCATCATAGAGACCTAAGTGTGCATTGATGTTCAATAGTCGCTGAATAGTCCCCCAGTCACCATCTCTAACAGCACACCAGAAACATAATTTCAGATATCTTCTCCGCTCAGATTTTGCAACAAATCTTTCGGAACAAGGAATGGGGTCGGTATAGTTTCAGTACCTTGCTAAATTTGGTGTAAAGCTCGGCACTGGTGTTTATGACAACCGTCGCAAAACTATGAAAGCCAGTTCCGCAGTGATGGTCTTGGCAAAATCAGACGATTGCTCCAAATGAAACAGTAAGCATATAACAGCTGTGTAACAGTCGTGTTCAAACATATTCAAAAACAGTCTGTAAAAATATAAAGGTTTTCTTCCAAACGTGATACACTGCTCGTAGGGTTGCCGAAATCTCTTCGACAACCATCCTTTTAGTTCACTAGCTTCTCCCTTGCCCTCATGTTTCAATTGAACCCGAAATGGACAGTTTTTAACAAATACATTTATTTGTACACTAAGTTGGTTTTGAGAGGAGACTAAATTCAGCTGAAATGGTCCAGTCGGATTTAAAATGTAACAAAGTCTTCGCAGTAGGTTCAGATGTTACAAGTGCAACCAGAACTAGGACAGTCGATGGGATGCAGTTAAAGACCATCCAAGTAATCTTAAACACATTCCGCAAAATTAGTTTGCCTGTACAACAGTTACCCAAGAAATTCGTGTGTTCACGAAGTGTATTCTAACAAACGTCCTCAACATGCAATTTACTGAACGCAAATTCATGTCTGAATCATCCAAATAAAGTCAATCCCTAACCGGCTGCTCAGTGCCTAGTGTGTAGGGTTCAATCTCATGTGCGTTTAACTGGTATTTTCCATGTCAGATCGGAGAGTACGGCTATATCCCAGTCATCAACGTACTTTCGCGGTGTCTCACACAAAATGGTCCCACAAAATGGAGCAAAATTATACTGACGTCAGTGTCAGCTTATTTGGACTGGTTGTTGAAGAACACCGTCTTAAACTGGGAGGCATAACACTGTTAGTTTACACCATTTGATTTTGCCACACGATTCGTTTTTTCATTTTCTCGGTTCCGGTTGGCTCTGGCAGAAATTTCATCTGGACCCACAAAATAGAGCAAAATTATACTGACGTCAGTGTCAGCAAGCATCAGGTGGGCGCACTGGGTTGTGCATTGTGTTTGGGGAATGAAAAAACAGTATCCCCATTTGCTGGACAGTGTTCATCATCAAGCTGAATCACCTCTGTATTTTTGTTTCAAAATCCTCCAAAACCCGCATTCCTGTGTAAGCTGTTACAGTGCCATTATGGACTCAATTTCATTCTGAATGAATATCTGGTTAAGATTTCAACTCTCTGTCTCTGATAAGTATGCGGTAGATTCAAAAATGGCCAGAGACAAAATTTAGCCCTAGTTCTCCCTTCATAATTCTAACTTTCTGTCTCAATTTGGATCAGAGCAACTGGCTATCTTAGACATCTATGCCTCACTTACTCGTATGAACTAAAGACGTGTGACACGTTAGTTAGAACTGAACTGGTTGTAACAGATCTATCGGAAATATCGCCATTTAAATGCCAGACAACGAGGACAGAAAAAACGGAAAACTGCAACAGTAGGAAATTATTGTAGGGACACCCTGATGTGTCGAAAATTACGCTGGAATAGAACACTACCTCGTTTCTGAAAGACCAAACGCGCAACAACAGACAAATTTTGGCTTAGCACTCCGAGCAGAATATGATTCTGTGCCTGCCACAGCAACCAGTCAGTGTCAAGGGCGGCGGAATAGCTAGCCAATAGCAAGTTGGACAACAATATCTCATAGCATTCAGGTTGACTCGAAGCGATTTACGTTTAACTTGCTACATTACGGCTAATGACCCGCGAAACTCTCGGCAAGAACGGAGTGGAACGCAACACAGTTTTTTCAGTGTATGTCAGTTTTTTATTCTTATTACATGCTCGGGCTACTTCCTATATTATTTTGAAGGCATCAGCAAAATTTAAGCACGTAGTTATTCAAATTTGGGTCGAATTCACGTACACTACTTATTTGTCAGTGTTCACTCAAAGTCCACTTTGGATACCACTCCTGGGGGGATGAGTAGTTTTGACGTGAAATATCGACAGCGATCAAGGGGACCTTTCAATCTGAGACGGAACTTCATCCTCAAATGGTAAATATTCTAAATACCTTTGCATGATTGTGAAATATATTGCCCGTCTTTTCACCAGCAGATATCGATTTTAGTTTCCGATAACGCGTGTTTGGGGATGCGGATAAAGGTGATCGAAAAAGCAAGGTCGAAAGAGGCAGGAAACGACAAACGCTGTTGACAATTTCTATTCAGCTCTCCCAGTAACTCAGGTAGTCATTTCTGGAACAACAAAATCCACAGAACAAAGTCAGCCAAAGGATGATGAAGATTCAGTCGATAATCTTCTATTGAAAGCATATTTTCCCACAAGCCGGTACGCCAATGATGGATCTCGAGAATTACACACGAAGAAGGTTACCAAGGAAGATGTCACAAAGTCCCTCTCTTTGTGGTAATCTCTCTTCTTTGGAAGCAGTGTGTAAAAATTACGTCGATCATCATTCACTAGTGTTTTGTTGGTGTTTTTATAGTTTCCTCGAATGACAAGTCTTCAGATTTTCAGCGAGGTAAAACGTGCACAGGCTGCAGCATGTAGGTTTCTATTCTTCACCCCTCAGTAAGCCTTTTATGCAAAAAATGAGTTCATCCTCTGGAAGTTGACTAAACTACACACAAGAATGTCTGTAAGTAAAACTGTTATAGCTGTGGCTTCTGGCTTTAGCCTGATGCTAATTTATTATCGGAATCAGCAGCGTTCTAAACTGTTGTTGGTTGTTGAACGCAACATTTTCTTAATAACATTACTGTGGTCGGGCGTTATATTTAAGAGTAATTTATCGATTCCGTCCACGCCAAGCTGGCATATACCTTGAGCTGCTGATTGCAATAGCTCTATTGCAACTGTATTGCTACTAGTACGTTCGGGGTACAGGACACAGAGTCAATCAATAAAAACCAGCCACTCGTACGAAGCAAATAAGCTTAGTTGCAAAAAAGGAGCAAATATTCACTACATCTGTCTTGAGTGAGTACTGAACACGCTAAATACTTCGATTTCTGCATTAAGCGAAACGGTTTGAACTAACGGTCATACAGTAGAAAAATGACGGGTTTTTCCCTACCAACCTCTATGCCCCAAAATGAACTGAAAAGCGCGTCATAGTCCACTCGTACACCTTAGGGTCGTTGGACCAACCTGAAACAATGTACAAGTATTCTGATTCGCGTGTGAACAACTATGATCAGCTATTTCAGTTTATGTTTGGAAAGTGAATTCTTTATGAGACGATATGGTGTAAAAGACGCATTTGTTCAGATAAATTTTGCAAAAGATGCCCGTGCAGAACTTAGTTAACTGATGGCAGTTTAATGGAGGTTCTCGTGAATGAAACTTGACTCCGCCATTGAAGAAATCGATAAATGTACTTGTGTAGCTGTGCTCTATAGCTGTTTTTGTTGACAAACATTTTTTTCCTGCATCCGGCTTGAGAACATGCGGATTTGGCAGACTAGTCAAAAATTGAAGTTTTCAGGATACCTATGGCGGATTGTACTGCATTGGTAGCCACGCAGACTTCATGAGCGTCAAAGTTGTCCTGCCAGTAAGAATGATGCCTCATCTGGCATCTCTTACAACATCTTTTACTGCGCCAAATAAAATAACACGATGAGCATAACTCTGTCCCAGTGCCGCATTTTAGAAAAATTCCAGCCCCTGGAAAATCAAGACTTCCGGTGACGAGATGTAGATGTCCGAATCACCTTCATAAATTTACACGACAAAAGGAACAATGTTTACATTGTGTAATGCGGTGATTATTGTCCTTCTTTGATTGGGATGCGAAATGTTTCAAAATTAAGGTATGGAAGTTCATTTTTTCAGTAAAAGCCTTCAAGTTTACGGTCATTCTAATATTAAGACACTTGTGTTAATACTGAATCACAGCCACGCTACAATATTTACCAAGAATAAGGCTTGTCAAGTAAAAAACAATAAGCATAGCAATTAGAATTTCGTGTCTCGATTTATGTCCTTTTCTGAGAATGGTACATTCAAGCATGTAATAATTAAACTAACAATGAGGCATTTTGCCCTGTTGTGTACAGATCTGGACACTGTTAAACTTCACCAATAGGTCACGAATGGTATATGGTCGTTCCTTACAAAAAAACCGCTCTGCACATGTTTTTTTAACTCATTATCCCCAATTCCCATCGATTTCTGACGATCGCTAAATGTACGTACAGACCAAAGTGTGCCTGGACACACTACTTCAAGTTATGTAAAATGTCTTTTGTTTGACAGTCTTTCGAGTCTGTAACCAGGGCCCAACGTTTCACGTAAAAATAGTGAAATTCAGTACATTGAATGAGGAATATGAAACCCATAACAGCATAATGCATAGCAGTATTACCCTGGGGTAACTGGGTTTCTTATCCTAAGTTAGACAACATGTATAGACATTCTGCAATTCTTGTCCAATCGCTAGATTACTTACTGATTCCGCCGAAATAAAAGTTTCGTTATTTTTTTATGTCGTAGAATTACTGTTGTTCCAGCACACACAGTACTCTTCCACTCTAGGAAGTTTAAACTTTACATCTTCAAATGTGCCTCATAAACGTCTATGGTTCGCAAAGTATGTCCCCACATTCTGTCTCTTCCTTTTTTTTGCTCCGCAGAAATACAGTAGTGGTGCCATTCAAACTCACATCACAAGTCAAAGAAGCGAAACCAGCCGAGTTCCCCCAAAAAAGTGACACTCATTTGCCATGTCTTTGTTTGCTCTGGATGGGGACAGATCGGTCCTACTTTCATTGTGCACATCAAAGGTTGAGATAAAATTCGGGGCGAAACTGTCTGATGTCAATACAGCAGTTAATTCAAGTGAATAAAACTAGAATTTGCTTGTACCAAAGAATAATTTGACAAAGAATCTGAATCCCTAAAATGGTTTTGAGCTGAGGGAGAAAAACAAGAGGTGCTGTGTCGACAATGCAAAAATATTTTGACGTCGTACCTTTTTAAAGCATCGATTCCATGATTGTGGAATGAGCGTCGAAAAAATTAGTCACATATAATCTCACCACGAGCAGTTCAGAACAACTCAAAAAAAGTTAGAAAGATTAGAAAAGTATTGTCGCCTCTGATTAACGAGGTAAGTAAAAAGCACTAAAGCTTCTTTCTAACACCTGTGTGAGAACGGTATAGGGAATTTCGAAAACAACATAAGTGCTTGAGAAGTAAGACGTTTTTGTTTCACTGCGCATCATGACGGTTTCTTAAAGCACTTTCATAATTTTCTCTCCCTTTTCCCATTCGGAGTGCGCTGTACCATAATTAATCCGGGGACCGGAACCACCGAAATTATGAAGAGTTATTCACTCTGAGGAACCTTGCTCCGATCCGAGGGAAAGAGATGATCCAACCAAACTTTTCAAGTGCCGCAAATGCAGTTTGTGGTCAGTCCACAGCTAAGGCTTTGGCCCGAAAATTTCAGCACCCTACAATCTAGCAAATTAAATTGGGAAAATTTGATTAAACCAATCTTTCACCACACTTTGTATCGAGAAAATGAGCACATCGCCGTTTACATTTCGTGAGTGTCACCGCAGGCTTACGCAATGTGTACCGTATCCGCGACAATGACCATGTACGGAGCCAACAAAATTCAGCACAAACATTTCGTAACAGACATAAAACTGAGGGTAAGACGCAGTCTTGATCATTCTGGGTAAAGTTTAAACAGCCTTGCAGTAATTTACTTCTCAGCTAAAACTGGTATTACCAATTGAACGAAATTCTCAGTTGAAACTTTGCAGATATGCTCACAATACCGACAAAATAAAGATAGATCAGAAGAATGATTCGCACAACGAGTAAACCTTTAATTTGAAGAGGAGTCACCAAGGGAGCTAGTCAACATGTAACCACGTGATAAGGACCCCGTGATCCAATGATGAATAGCGTTATACCACATCCAAGTGTGGGCTGAGCACACTGATGATCAACCACTGGCGGTCGAAAGGTTAGGTGATAAGACTACCATACGGGAGGCTGGGTGTTAGAAACTCCCTGGATTTTCCCGCGATCCACACTTCTGAGGATCTCAATAGGGATGAGACAGTTGTGCAGCGCTTCCCAACTCTTCAGCATATTTAGCATCACTTTCGGGACAACATTTCCATTGAAAATGTGCGTTTTACATTTTGTCGTCTTTCACTGATCTATCTGACGTCTCAGCGTACGTCATTCTAAGCATACTTCGCTGCGCAATGTACGCCATTTATCTGGTGAGGATGCAATTTGTTAAAATGAAGTTTGACAGCTTTATATCATACCCCACCTGTCCAACAAACCCATAGCACTAGTCAGAACACTGTCACACCAAAAGCACTTGTTTTCAAAGTTACGTGGAATGTTTCTGCAGGAGTTTTCCTGAACAACATCTATCTTCCGGATATTGGAGATACGTTTACTATCCTTTTAGTAAAGAGGAACACAAGTAAGAAGGCAGAAATCTGCAATTGCAAAAGTACAATGGAGAAAGCACCTGGTCCCCGTTGATTCCCGTTGCTTCTGCGCTGAGCACCTTGCAAGCCAAAAATCTTAGACCGCACTTTACCCGAGGAACCGTATGAATATCTCGAAAAGCCTCCAAAATTCTCTCCTAATATAGCTTTACCCGACCAGTAATATTACCACAACCTTATTGTTTTTTATGGGAGATCGCAATCGACAATGGTGACAAAAACCTTGTAATAAAAAATAGGATGAGTAGGGTTCTGAACCGAATAACCTCATAATGTTGCACACTGATTACCAGAATTCAACACGATGTGTCTATTTATCGTGATCTATCAGGCTGGTTCAAACCTGACGTTTTATACATTTCACCCAGGTCTACTGGGCACGTAGTACTGATGCTTACTATGAGCATTACCGTTTGGATAAAAAAGCGAATGCGCATCGTTTCTGAAATCTCAGTTCAGCAAAAAGCGCAACTACTGGGCAATCCAACTTAGACTTATATGGCACATTCTCTGCATTCATGCTAGAATTTTATACCTGCCTTCTAGGATGAGTCTCTATTCTCACGAAAGTCCTCGCTCTCGCAACCTGATGACTTACAGTTTTTGCTGAAGTTTTTTGTGGATTAGTTATTGCAATTTACTCCCGTTTCCATATCATTGAGAATGCAGTGCCTGGTGGTCGGAAATGCAATGGGGTAAGCTTTCTTTTGGTGAAGGGAGATTTTCCGTCTTCATTGAATTGCACATTCAAGTCGTCAAGTCGTCAAGTCGGTCCAATATCAGTAATCGGTGTAAAAAAAGGAATAGTTGGTTTTTCCAGGGGAATAGCCTCTTTGGTCCACACCCTGGGTCATAGCTGACTAGAAAATCCTAGTGGTAATGACTGACCTTCAGTGGGTTTTGCTTAGAAATTGTTCTATTTTGTTCGGACGGGTTAAAAGCTTTGTTTAGCCTGTAGATGTTTAAGCTGCCACTCTCCCTCTTATTCCACCTTCTGACTACATAGAAACCTCAAACAGTCTGCAACAGTGTGACAGCTGATAGATTAGCCACGGACAACAATACTTAAATCACGAGACAATGCATTTCTTTAAATAAAAATGTTTTTTCCGCCGGGAATACTACCCTGAGGAGTGAGACACCAATCAAAGGAAGGCCTATTTGAAACGGACACGAAGTTGTGCTCTTCTCATCAAGTTTAATGGATCACTCTGAAAATTTGCAAAGCACCGCTGAGTGCAGAGTTTAGCACCCTTTTCCAGCACTCACTCATCGCCGTAGGCTGGGACCTAAATAAATAAACTTTTTTGGTCATATCAGGCCAGGTCTTTCATATTACTTACGGACGAGTACTAGGCCTTCCCACTCAGCCAGTAGTTATGTAAATCCAATCTCAATTTCTACTGATCATTCAAACGGCCAGCGTTTGAGAAGGTGGTTAAAAAAATGAACGAAGGACCCAAGTACTAATTTTTATTGTTAAATTGGGCATATGTGCGCTCATCTACCAGGTTATCACTAATCCTTCCGGGTATACATGTGTCACTATACTACGAGGTAAGATGTAGCTGAGATTGCCCGGGTAGTGTATTCCTTCTCCCCAGGAGGACGTAGTTAATGTAGTGGAAAGGTTCAACACAATATGGTGAATGGTAACAGCTAAATTTGTTCTGTCATTTATAACTCAAATTTCAAGCCTTGTCATCTTCACTGTGGCTTGATAACGTTCTTCTGTCCATGGTTTCTCCGCTGAGTTTGTGACACTGTTATCCTTAGCAGTTTTGGCTGGCCAGTGTGCTTAATTTCAGCTTTACTAGACCCAAATTTTTTCTCCCTTCAATTCAAGAATATGGGGCTTCAGACAAAGCAACCGGACTGAAACAGTCGAGCGATTTGCACACAACCAGCCATCCGTCAACGTCTGTTCGAACACGCAGTCTGATCTTGAAAGATCTGACAACACGTAGTGATATATTAATCATGCGATCAAAAATTCCGAATTGGTCTCTTGACTCTGTCGAATTAACCAGTTTGTCAATACTATGTAAAGGCTTCACCGATTTTCCTGCCTTGATGAATGAAAGGTTCCGCCCCATACAATCCTGGGGAAAAGCGCCGTTTACTGAAACCGAGCCCTCTATCGACCGTGGCTTGATTGCTCAGTTCCTCCCACTGTCTAGAAAGATGAAACTCATATTTACTTGCACTGTCCTGTCTTTGAGAGAACTGCAGAGGCTTTGCCAAGTATTTTGTGAATGCGGATCTTGTTTGTAAAAGTTCAATAATATTCTAACTGCCTGCGATGAAATTTTGTTCTTTTCAACTTGAAATACAGACTTTTTGAGATAACACATTGGCCCCAATATCTTGAGATTCCTAAAAAAGTTATGGCTCGTGTAATTAAAAATTGCTGTCAAGAGATAAAATAAATCACAAGATTTCATGAAAGGTTTCTAAATGTTTGGCGAACCCACGAAATATAAAGATTTCATGGTAGCTTTCAAACCCCGATTACTTGTAGCACTTGCAGATTATTTCAGATTGTAGGTGAACAACAAGTTCGAAACGACCAGTACGGGGATCCGAACCCGTGTCGTAGATACGGAAGTCAAGTATATTAACGAGTTGACCTCTCAAGGTTAACAGGTAGTCGAAGATGTGTGCGAATACTTGTCCGGGTGTAAACTTTTTACCTGACACAGAAATGAAACGCTACATATGACATTCGCATTAAGGTGTGCACATATCGCGTTCCATGTGTCTAGAGACGCATACAAACCGACATTGAGGACGATCCACCGTTTTTGGTTTACGGATGTTGGTTACGCTTACAACGTTGCCGCCGTGAGCAAAGATCTTACAGACCTTCTACCGCTGGACGTACTGGTCGCTACGCTTCGCTGGTTAAACTGGAACGGCCTAAACGTTTCGCTACAAATATGGTCATTTATTCTAGCTTGCTTGGTGCCAGCGGACAGTGCGTAAACCAAGTCGATTCTTTTGAATACTCAGGCCCCGTCACTGTGTAAAATAACGAAGCAGGCTATCTCAAATTTGCTTTCCACACGTCCAGAAATTGATCTTCAAACAAAACTCATTTACATATGCCTGTAAGCTCTGAACTCTTCAAACCGACAGACTTCGGGGATTCAAATTCTACGGACACCAATGCCTGGAGAGAACGCCAGAAATACTTTGGAATGACATAGTATATTCTAACCATATCCCAGAAAGCCTACATAATTTTATGAGACGTCCTGCGTTTGTCCAGAAGGACCGACTATCCAGGCTCGGAACATCCAGTGGAAATTGGTCATCACTTGATCAAGTATAACACACTAAATCTTATTTGCATTATCTCACCATAACATCATTTCTCCACGGGGTGCAAAAATTAAGTAGAACTATTTTGTTTTTGTGTTATTTCGAGAGATTTCATTAATCCTGCTGCACGTTACTATAGTTCGTTATGGAGCGGCTTCTTCATTTGGCCGTTTTCGCTCTGTAAACTGAGACTAAACTATGCGAGTGTTGTATTTTTACGTTTCAGTGGAGAGAAAGTTCAAAACATGTCAGCGAATTTCGATGGTAATACACGAAACTTTTCAAATCAACACAGTGTGTTAGTATCCCTATTTCATATCACGCAAACTCAAGAAAAAACCTCTTGATGTGGTAACATCGCTTGTCACCAATTAGTATAAGGCTGACAAGTGAGGGAAATTGGACAAGTTTTCATTCGCTGTCGCAAACCAAAACGATAATGTTTTGTCTTGCATCCTTATATGTGCTGGAAAATTAATTCTCTACAACGACGTGAGCCAGTCAACGTAATCATTTTCATTCCAGAAATGAAAGAGCTCTACAAAGTTGTCAGCTCTCAAAGAGAGATTCACTGTTTAGTGCTTTGCTCCTAGGGTGTCTAACCAGTGTTCTGTGACCCATGATAGTAGAGAAACAGACGATTCGCTTTACTTAAACCTCAGAGTGGTTTGGTAAATACAAGTACAACGTCGGTCGACGAAGATGGACGAAAGAGGTCTAAATTCGATTCACAACAATTACAGACTACAGATATCGAAATTCTCCTCACTCGGCTGGTTGGAAATGGGCCGTGGAATACAGACAACCCCCTTCTATCCAATATGATCAGTCCGACGAACTGATTAAATCATGTGACCACAAGGTGACTCAAATTCTTCTTGCCGATGAGCTGTCTTATCTCAAAGTTGGTAAAACTCTGATGAGACCGATTTGTTGTTCAAATAGGCTGGATTTTGCCGGACGCACAGTCTTTTGTTTGTGCTTGCTGGGTTGGCAGCCTAGCTATAGCCACCCGTGCATTTGAATTATGGTTCAAAGAGACTTATTTTACTCGCAATTTTGCTTCCCCAGTAAGATAACAGCTAGAGACCTGTTTCACTTTCTGAAACCAAACAGTATAATATTATTACCAGTATCTATTTTTCACTGACAAAGAAGACACTACCACTCCGTCTCATACATGAGCAGTAATCTTTTAGTTATACCTTCCATACCAGCAGTCTAAAGTTCCGAAAAAAGAAGTGAGTCGTATGTTGATAAAGAGTTTTCTAATTATGAAGTCGAAGCATAGCAACCTATTCCACTACGCTGTGTTATAGTTAAAAAAACTCCGTATCTACACCGCATGGCGCTGAAACTTTCTAACACTCTTTGAGCTGATTTCAGCCCAGAACTCTTTGAGTCATATGTTGTTCGTAACGTCTAATCTTTAACTTCGATTTCAAAGCGCTTGTCCCGAAACACCATGTTCGCAGCTAAAAAAAACAAGTAAATATCCCATTCGAGTTTGAATAAGACAGTCGAGAACGTTCTTTTGTCGGATGTTCCAACTGAACTCTTGTAATCACATGTCCAGTCGTATGTTTTTTATTCACCTGCTAGTATCCAGAATAAAAGCAAGCACATTGATTGATTACAACATGTCAGAATTTTCAGTCTCTTCTCGGTTTGTTCTTACTGATTACCACAAATGGAAAATATATGGTTACTTGGTAGTCTATGGAAACAGTATTGGCAAGATCATCTCCTATGTTATCACTTTTGCTGGTTTAGAATGTGTTACCTAGAATTGTTCTTAGAATGTTGCCCAGCTGATTTGATCTTTTGTACTGACACCTGAAAAGTGTTCGATTGTAGGACCAATAACTCCGAGAGTATCAACCACAACCACAAGTCGAATTGAAGGACATATCAGGTACATACGCAGCCTTTTACTAACTTGGAGGCATCAAACATGCATTCGAATTGCGGGACAATATAGTTTGGACAGCATCTCTCTCTTTTAAACTGATCAAGCTTAACCTTGCCTAATGATAAAAAGTTTCGAAACTAACCATTTTCAAGTAGTGGCTATCTTTCTCACATCTGAAGGTGCGTAGTAATAATTTGTGACATTTTTCACCCAGTTGAAAAATTACTTGCATTATTGGAATTGCCCAGTACACAAAAATGGTCAAACTGTCTAGAAATCAATAAAACTGCCCATCTAGTCACCTCGAACCGTTTACTACGCGACCGTTTTTAGGCAAATCACTGTGAAGTGACTGGAAACGAGGAACCGGGCAAGAATTGAAAATGGCTGTCGTTAAGACGTTACCTGGTCTCCCGGTCAAATGGCTTTCTGCATACTAGCCATGTTATTCGTCTGTTGTTTTCAAATTTCTTTGTACATCGTTTCACTCTGAATGACAATTTCAGGACATGGTCGGCACCTTTCCTCTCTCTCTCTCTCTGTTTGTTCAGTCTGCAACAAATTTATTGTCTTAGGAATTCAATTCATCAAGATAAGACTCACCTCAGAAATCGGAAAACTCCAACAGGAAGGAGAACAATGACGTGCCATTGACCTTAGCCAACACATACATTACTCAAAAGTCACGCACACGGACAATTTATGGACCTTCTCTTACCTAGTACTCGCAACTGATTAAACAAGCAATCGATGCACAGACTCACTGCAGACCTTCAGACTCAAAATGAATGGCTAGGTAGCCGTGTGATGCTCCAGAAGGATTTCTATAAGCAACCGACATTTGAAGATGCGACATAAAAAACCTCAATGAAGTAGTCCTATCAAATATGTTCACATCTGTATATGTTGACCATACTCTAACTTTACCGGCAAGTGTAAGATGAAATGCAGATTTGGCTTTTGCTTGCACATAATTACACTGTAATCGTGGATTTTTGGCGACAGTGAATGGAAGATATACACATATTACTTCATTCCATTTCATTGTTCATGAAGTCGCACTCCTTTTATAGCACTGCTGATTCAGCTGTGAATGCCGGATCAACGGTTTCATTTGTTTAACAATCATGGGCAGTAAACGACTGATCGGTATTATTTCCAGATATTTGTACATTAATATTTTGCCTGCTTTACAAAATGTAGAAACTGGATTTCTCTTTGTCGACTTGAGCTTCGTCATCCATGGTATTGATTGCTATTCAGTGTTTCAAAGAATTGTTCCTCGCCGGTAGGACGATTACTTCACCTCGGTGTGTTCCCCGTCTGAGCTCGGAATGCTGAGATGTAATTGGGCTCCAACATGCACCCCACAAAGCCACCCTATTTTTGTGTTCCTAGATTAACAAAATGTTACAAACGAACGTTTGCTACTTTGAAGAGTACGAAACCACCTTGTGAGTTATGTGTTGTCAATTTCACCAGAATTTTCTACTCTCGCTTTTGAGGATAAGCAAGGCCAAAGACCTTGAGTTCCAGCTATCCCGTCATCAGGTCAGCATGTTGCCGACCTACAAGGAAATACTAATAAAGTAGTAAGAACGCCTTCTCACCTCCAACCCCTGTTTTACAACATGAGCGCTTTCATCAGGACTATTAAGTTATGTGCAAACTGTGTGGGTTTACATCTGTCCGGATTTGAATGTGCGCCTGACGTGACGTACAATGTTTCACTATTTCACCGCAACGTGTCACTCAACCAAAAACTTTACTCGGCCAAAACAAAAAAACTTTTGAGCTGGCTCACTTTGACGTCACAACGCCCTTGATTTACAGATTCAGTTTGGGTGCCTCATCAAGCGGTTCAAATGAACGGGATTTATGTTAAAACCTACAAAGTTCGTATGACCTTAATGTGCATGAATCCCACTTTTGGACCGCTTCTCAAGGAACTTTCCAGACGATGTTCAACTGATAGTGGTTTCCAACAGTACATGTTTTCTGGTAGTTTTTCATCCGAACCATCAGAACAATTATTTACTCACAATTTTACCGCCATAAGATCCAGTTTCCTCTTTACTGAACAAATATGGATGTTTTCATAGTTTAATAAACGTCACTGTAGCAACGCTTCGCTTGCTCACCAACAATGTTCTAATCTGCCCAAATGAATCAAGTGTGTGAGCAGCGATAACAGCAAACAAAGTGTTTCGTTGACTATTTGGCCTATCAACATCAGCGAACCACATGTGTGCTGCAACCCCTATTTACTTAGAACGGATTTCTCTTGAGAGCGGCTTGTCAAGCGGTTTCAGAGTTGACAGTGCTCCCTTAGGTATCGGTGATTCATCTTTGTAATTAACTAAATAGCCACATTGACTTATGACAACAGAAAACGCTGGTCATAAATCATGACATGTTTGTAACACGCGCTGTCTTTTTGGTGAGGGGTGCACCTAAACACTCCCTTGTGCTGACTCGACAGGAACTCAAAAACAAAGTAAGATACCCCTTCCTCCATATAATTTGGTTTTATATGGATATAGATTTCAAATATGGACCACTCTGGCCAATGGAAATAAATCAGTTATTCTTGCATCGTTTGCCTGATTTGTTCAACAGAGCATTTGATAACGAGTTTGATCCCAGGACTCCCAAGTAACTGATTGGTATGTCAGTTTTACACGGATTCTGACCTTCTGTCATTTTTTCTGCGGTTAAAACTACCTGTTTTGGCAATGCATTGGTCAGTGGCTGGTAACTCATGTTAACCGAACAACGCCAGGAATACAAGTGAAACGAGTACTAGTTGACAATGCGCATAGTAGACTGAATAGTATGCATGTCAAGGCCCACAAAGTCAACTCACTATAGAGTACCGTATCATCAGATCTCGATCAGTTTTTAACTCCTGTTGAAAGGAAAAAGGCCTTCGGGGTTATTTATTCGAAAATGCCAACTGATCGGTTACAGACCATTGAACACGGGAGCAAAACTCTAATCTGCATCTTAATTACAAAAACTAGACACAGATCTTCTCCCGAACGTGTCTTCCTAGAGATTCATTGCCACCACTCATTCGTCGGTCAAATCCAAGTAAATGTTACAAAGTGGCCCCACGAATTCCGCAACAGAATTTGCTTTTTCAGTCGAAGCAAAGCGAAATTCTACGAACAACTAATGCTACTCGCGTGCCTCCCTAATCAGTAGTATCACCGTTACAGTGGTATCAGGTGCACCAAGTAACCCGAAAAGCTGAGGTCAAAATTAAGCGAGACGAAGTAGTAGCCTACAACTGTAATAATCACTGTTCAGCCGAAGGCTCGTTAATAACTCTTGAGAAAGTAGTCAATTATAACTTCAAGAAAGCGCTCAAGAATAGAAAATGATTTTACCAGACACGTGGTGACCATCTTTATCCACTAGCCCCCAGGAATGATTAAACCGGTAGTGGGCTGTTCGAAATGTTCGCCGAGCTTACAAGCACTGTTAAAACCCTTACAACCGATTTTACAACCACTTTTAGAGACGGGCTTCAAAAACAGTAAAACAGTAAGAAATAAGATAAACCAACGGCCAAGAATGCGCTGAAGTCGGAAAGCGGAACGACAACTCAGCCATGGATAATCCGATAGCACCGTGGCATTCGATTGAAGATATCCCTATGAGTATACGGTTCACCTGACAAGAATTCGAGCATACTTTCGATGAACGGGACCAGAAAAGTAAAGCCTAAGTGGTCCTACAAAGACCAAACTTCCGCATAAAAGTAGGATACCTCAGTGTTTCGATGAATGAGTCCAGAAAGAGATTCTCACATTAAATCTAGACACTACACAAAGGGAGGGTGACCAGAGAGGGACAACAAAGACTGATCAGGTTAACCATGGATAGTACGGCCACGTATGGGCACATAAAGAGTCCGTGAACCACATGGAATAATATAGGCGCACTCACATCCATATTACTGGAGTATATTCACAAACTCCTCACTTAATATTTCACAAATAAAATGCAGTCAGATTTCCCAGTGAAACCGTGTGACTTTCATTAAAGCGAACGAGATATCATGGAATCATTCGGTTCGCTTGTTGCCTAAGTAAGTACCGGTTTACTAACCGGTATTTTCAGAAATAACGGGTTCTAGGAGAAAACACTTACAGGTCAATTCACTGTCTGTAGGGCGATTGTGTGAAAGTAATTTTATCCAACGAATTTATTTGCGAGCGTCGTCAATGTAATTTGATGGAGATTCCCTTTCGCAACTCTAAGCTAACTTTTTCATGTAGCAGTTTTGACAGCAAGCCTTATTAGGACAAACCGAGTTCACCTTGCTATCGTCAAAGAGCATTTTGCACATACTTAAAGTAATGTAGCGCAGCAGCTGTCCAAAGTAGTACATCAACGCGTGCGTTATAAACCAGCGCATTGGAAATCGACCTCAGTCCGGTGTTCTCGAAGGTCGCACAATAAATTATGAAGTGCTGTTGAATTGACTCGGCACACACACCAGTCACCTGGATGTAAACTCAACTGTGCCAACTAAAATACGGCATTTCCTGGTCTGAAGTCGTCTACAACGACGTATTCCGAGACTGCCACCAGGCTTACGTCAGGTGGTGAGACAGACAGGCAGTGAGACAGAAGACGCGTCTACACGAGCGGTAACGATGATCCATGCTAATACCTGTGGCAGTATTGCAGTCAAACAGCCCATGTGTCCCAATCTATGTATATTTTTTCATTTATTTATATTGGTAAAGAGTGTTTTATGGATCACTACTTAAATGAGTCTTTCAGTTAATAGCTTTCATCCAACAGTTAATAGGTTCCATATAGAATTAATCCGTTTAGGCTCCAAAAAACGTTCTTGGGCGTAATTTCCGCAAATTTTATTCGTGATCAACCCCCATAGACTGGTCTGAAACACTTTTTATGATTCAAGCTGCACATCGGTCGCTCAGTATTTGCTTACCCGTGATATAGCTCTCAATGCGGAATAATAATGAAATACAAACCCTTACTACTATTGTGGAATGAATTCATCCTATTCCCCTAAAATTTATCGTTATTAGGAGATCAGGCCATTCAACTGTTGCTGCACATCAAACAGATTTTAGAAACTACTTACAAACCACAGAACACGATCACGGAGGGCTGGAATTCTTAGTTTGCTGATTATCTGGTATCCCGTGAAGACGAACAAAACAACTAAAACCTAGAAATTGATCGGTGAAAATGTAAAAAAGATTGGTCAGCTGCGAAACCTAGTGGGAGGTCGAAATAATGAATCGTAATTTAGGTATCACATAATCCACCCTGTGTCTTCCCAAGATAAGATCTAAAAAGTTCGCAATTCATATCAAACTGCTGGTACAATTAGTACCTTTTTCATAACTGAGGATGGATGATGACCTTATCGGGTAGTTTTCAGGTTAGCTTTGCACCAGTATTCAATGAGGCATATTTCTACCGACGGTTTACCACCAATCTGAATAGCCTGAGCTTCCCAGCTCTCACTCACTACGCATTAATGGACCCATGGATAAGCCCGCCCTACGCCTGTACTTGCTGGCCGACACCAAGGTGTGTTGGAACTCAGCGCTTGAATTCACTCCCTTGCGGTAGAAAAGTTTTGCTAGCAATTAACAAAGACATCTGTATCTGCACTCTGAATGGACTATAAAATTTGTCACGCAACCAAGAAGAAAGGGTGACGATGCCAAATTCCATCCACTTGAGATGCACCCAAGGCCTGAAAGAATTAAAACACTGATCGAATAAGAAACCAGTGTTGATGACGATTTAAGCTTAAAAATGCAGTGGGACTTCTCCTATGAGGTCCCTCCATGGTCAAGGTGTCCTTCCCACAGTAGTCTATGTGTATGTGTGGTCAGTACATGTGCTATATCAAATCCGTTTAAGCATTCTTTCTGCTGATTTGCCAGTTAGAAGCGCGGACCGTAGTTAACGAAGTTTTTCAACAGCTTCCGTACAAACGTTTGGAACTGCGTCTCTGTCAACATTCAGAGTTTATCAGGGCTATGGCGTGTGTGAACCTATACCTTGCTGGAAAGATACTGCACCTTACTCTGGTGTGATGGTTTATTTAGGACTGTGTTATACTGGAATTTTTACTGTGAACCCTCTATAGTTTCTAACACCAGGCTGGTCACCAGATAGATGTCTGACGAAGTCTACTGGTCCTCCAGCCTGAGGGTTGAAACAGACAAACCGACCTCTTCATTTAGAAACCTGTACTACCGTAGTAGTCTGTCATCACCCATTAGCTTCCTTCACTCAGATATTTGAGCCACAAGTTTTAGTCGAGGAGCCTAATCGTCTTTCTGTCTATGTTTTTGGGTTCCCTGACAGTATTTGGCCCCCCGGAACGTCAATTATGAAAGCAATAATATCTCACATCGACCACTGAGTGGTTTCACAATCAGGGTCGGCTCACTTGTTACATACAGCAGCACGTGTAAGGCAGAACACGCCACCTCTGACGTCTCACTTCTTACATTTTCGCGTATTCCATATTTTGCTCTACCCACCCCAGCTGGAATATTCTTCCACATGTCCCGGCACGAGGAATGATAGCCTTGTTCGCATTGCATAACCCTGAGTTTCAGCTTCCGTGCATCTGACCAACACTAATAATCCAAAACTATTCAAAGTTCGTTTACACACTCCAGATTAATTAGCTGCTTTTTAGGTTCGCCTAATTAAGCAGGCAGTATAACGAGTTGCTCGTAAGCTAGACTTCCTTTGTATTGATGTATGTTGCCCCCAAAAACATGGATAAAGGACGCAAGTACTGCGTTGGAAGTCACAGCCCCCACCCTATCTTTCCGCTTCTGGCTACGAACTTCCGATGACGCTAAGGACGCTGTAGCTAGATATGCCGGAGTCGAAATTGCGTTGAGCCGCCCAGGAAAAGCGTATTTTTTACGGTGGTGAAGGGCCTATATCGGTAACGATGTTTCTGTCACTGATGATGACGGTGATGGCATCTCAG
Source organism: Opisthorchis viverrini (assembly GCF_000715545.1). Classification (NCBI taxonomy): domain Eukaryota; kingdom Metazoa; phylum Platyhelminthes; class Trematoda; order Opisthorchiida; family Opisthorchiidae; genus Opisthorchis; species Opisthorchis viverrini. The sequence continues at coordinate 468,304 of NW_008751938.1, forward strand.
AATTTTGTAGAAATGATGCCACTGGATCATCTATACTAGCTATCCCAGTTATTTGAGTCACTTCCGGCGTCTCATAGTAAGCTCTAACGCCCACGTCGGAAACTCTAAGGAGTTACCATTTTTGTAATCTTGATGTCAACGCCATCAACAAAGTGCTTTCTTAATGGATGTTGATTGTCTAATGATTCTTATGCAGACGAGTAAGAGAACAGCTCATTGCTTCACACTTACTTGCCTTGGTCAGTCTCACTGCTACTTGCAACAGTGAGGGCAAAACGAGCGGCAAACTCAAACCATTTCGACCCTCCCGATTCTTAACAAGAAGGGTGATCTGAGGCAAACAGGAGTGGTTAAGCCGAGATGAACTCCCACTTGTTTGTCTTTTGCTTTTGTCCAATTGCTACATTGCAATTAAGTAAAATGAACCGAACCGGGAGTTCAGTGCAACCAGTCGTTAAAACGTTTACCAAATCTGGAGGTGATGTCCCTACCGGACTGATTACTTTTATCCATGTACTTTTCGAGACAGCTGGTTACCCATGTTCCTTAGGAAGGAGTTCCGTATTGGTACATAGTGTTCGTTTATAAAGATGGTTTAATACACGCCCCTTTTGGAACCAAATATCAACTTTGATGCGAGAATGAGTTTGTCATAAATATTGTGATTCAGTACATGTTTCACCTTTATATGTTCATGGCCAACCTATTACACCCTTATTTCGAATAACCCTTTGTCAATCTCGTTGACATAGCTAACCCAGTCACTTTTCTCTAACCCTGACGGTTTTCATTTCGGACAACTTCTTTTAAGTCGTGCGCCTTGCATGTGTATTGCACAAATCTCATAACACTGAAACACACAAATACGTCAACTGAACTACAAACGATCGCTCACTGGTCTTTGAAAGTGGTATTCAACAGCAAATTTCAAAGTTGGAATTAGCAGCCAAAATACTTCTGTCACCTTATCTAACCTTAACCTACAATCGACGTGGATCTTGCAATCTTTTGCATTGTATGCCAAAGCTGACTGCATTAGGATTTCCATCTTAGTTAGCTAATGGTTAAACGATATATTTGTGTTTGGCTGCAGCATCTGTTTTGTCGTGAACTCCACTTTCGGACCCGCTTTCCACTTTCCTTAGTTCTACTGTTAGTGAAATCGGTCGTAGTTCGAGGGATAGCCTTTTTTATTTTGCTATGTGCGCGCTTCCGGAGTCATCTTTTTATCCAGTTGCACGTCAGACTGTCCAGTCTACTTTTGCCGACTGTGCGGCGTTGCATCGGCTACGATGGCAGCCCACTTACCGGCCGGCAAGCGCTCGTCCAATGGAATTTGGCGGGTCAAGGCCAGGCGAGGCGGCTAACGAATCCCGGTTGGGCAAATGGATCGAGTGGAAATTCCACTCGCGATTGAGCGTTCAATCACATGCTCGCATCCAATAATAATAGTGCGCCGTATGTCTCAAACAGGCGTGAGATAGAACAATGCTCAGTCGGCAACAAGGGGACATAACTGTTGCATCGAGCTGGTGTTTTTCAGCGCCGCCAACATTCGAATCCAAATGAATGAAAGTAAACACGGTGTAACGAAGTTTGGATAAATGTGAACAACTTTTCACTATTGTTACATATCACACAACCATGATCAGTTTGGGTCCCGCTCAATAATCGACTGGAGTGGATCTTGGCGAAATTCGCGCATGGATAACTACCGAGACCGTCAGCTAGTCCGCAACAAGGATGAAACTGTGTCACTGAGACTAACATCAAAACATGATTCTGTTACACACTATCTGACAAAATCTAATAAATTATCCCGCCAGCCCACAACTCTTCCTGGATATAACACGGTCAACAATTCTTCGACAACCACCTTGGATCAGAACGGTCTTATTAAACGAGAAAAAACGCGTGCACGAAAACGTAAAGCCTACTTGACCTTTCCAAAGTGCAGAAGACCTGTGAACATCGTCTCCAGATCAAAATCTGGCCCATATGACTCCCCAACTCCACCTTCAAACCGGATTCATAATCCCACATTATCGGAACAAACTCGCACCAACTTACACACTGAATCCGAAGTGCAACCTGAGCGTGGCACCCGGGGTTATACTGTCTTAAGTAGACGGGTTTTAACCCAAATACCCAGTGATAAGAACCAACCGTCAAACCGTTACCATGTGTTTAGCTTCAAACAAGTTAAACACCTTGATGAGGTCCTGCAGACTGTGCTCACTGTTTCACCACGTCCTGTAACATGGGATTTTATGGTATATCATCCATCCAGTATTCACACTGAAGCATGTCCGGGGCAGCTTCTGGCTATGACGGATGATTCGTGTGCAACACGGTCATCTAGCGTGGTTCCGGGGAACGCCAGCTGTACTTGTGATCACATCTACTGTGAATCCCTCCCTCGGAGGACTTTCAGAGAAGTTATTACGAGGTGTGGCCACCATCCGCGTGCAGGGCTGGTGAACTGTATGCCCCTCCTATATATCCCTCTGGTTCAACTCATCAGAACCATACGCGATCGTCTCACAGACGAGCAGATAGTGGTACGAGAAGTCCGTCTAAACGGAGGAGCCGCTGGGTGTGTGATTGGTGAGTAGATGATATCTATTTTTATAGCACTTTTGCATGTCCGGTTTCAGTGTGCACCCTCATAGGGTGCTCACAAACTGCGCTAAGTTTGCCTGTAGGACTTTGTGGACTCACTTCAAGCTCAACTGATGATGAACCCTGGTTGTTGTGTCAAATATCTCCATCTCTAACTTTGAAGTTTTCAAACTAAACTTATCGTACTTTAACTAAAATATTGGGTGGATAGATATTTTTAGCTGGGATTTCGAACAGTTCATCCCTTTCACGAAAATATTTCTTACTTCTGCCTTGGTGTCTTGAAGCTGGTGTTTAACTGGAAGGTGACAGGATGATCTGAGGATGATCTACACAAGTGGAACAAATTTATCCAGCTAGTGGTTTGGTAGGCCCACGTTTATGGAAACGCCTGGAAAAACCGCGTGTGTGTAGCCGTATCAACTAAAATTTCGAGAAATCGGAGACGGTCGTCTAGAACTACAAAGTGTTGAAAGCAGAATTTTTCACCGGATTTTCATGAATAAACCAGAATGAGGGAATGCAGTGCTATGCTTCTTAGAAACAAGTTGGCCGATGTTCTGCATGCTCTGAACCATATATATATAATAACACAAATCGATTAGATGGACTCGTATTAAAATATGAAGACTTTAAGTTAAGATGTGGTGGATGATTTTAGAAACATTACCTGATCTTCGTTTGTACAAAGCACGAATGTGCAAGGCCTTTGGCTCTCTGGTGCAACCATAAGGTCTTGATTACATCAGGTACACGTCCGCTGAGATTTCTCAGGAAATCCAGCCGCTCCAAACGGTCGTTGAAATGTTATGCACCTTTCAGTTAGTTGCATTTTGGCTTTCCGTCCATCTTTTACCCATTGAGATTTCGGGGAGCATTAATCCAAGGCATCATACGAATATTATGATGTCTAACGAGTCGGGTAGATCATTTGTACTAAAAACGTATTCCTTCCCTGAGTTCTTGCGGCTTACAAAGGCTCATAGTGGAATTCAAAGACACATGGAAAATTCAGCTGCATAATCAGCACCTATGTTTTCCTTCTGGATGTGATCACTCTCAACATCTGCACGGCATGTGTCTTTTGGATGATTAAGTTATTTCCAACTGAACAATTAACAATAGCACAAACTTAGTTCCAGTGCGGTAAGAGCATTGTGTAGCAGACAAAACTCATTAACCAACCATTCAGGGATCGTTTTGCGAACCACTTATTGTTTTCCAACAGCATGTCCCGCGTGATCATAAAAAATGATACCGTAAATAAAATTGCCTCATAGCGACTACTTCCCGATGTGACCGTCAAAACTGCTTTACAAGTCTATTTTTTAGTAACACCGATGAGCAGCCCTTTCAATCACGCGGGAGCTTGCAAGTTTTCTATAAACAGTGTCCCAATACACACAAGATAGAAACCCCTCTCCATACAATGAATAGAATGAACGTGTTATCTATCCAATCGTTCAGCCTAGAAACACTTTCTCAGATTGGTGTATTTGACACGGGGAGTGATGGCATGACTGTTCAGTGGGGTTTTATGGTGATATCAAAAAACAGTTCCAAAAACTGCCACAGGTGAAGCCATAATGCTGTCATACTATGAGCATAAGTGCAGGTCTACAAAACGGCGCATTGTTTAATACGACAGAAAACTGCTCAAGTGCCCAATAGAGATGTAACCTGTTTGTGAGAAACCGATTGCATGACAATCGCCATACTCGAAGAAAAACTCTGCCCCTGAAAATAAATATTCAAGCAACTTTAGATGAGTGGATATAACAGGAATAACCTCCTACTCCATTGCCCTTTCCATGGGCATGCGTTTCGCCTTAAGCACACCGAAAGGCAGACATTTCTAAGTGGAAAAGTTATTGGCACGCCAACAACACTGACACTTACGTTATGATCACACGCTTTACTTCAGTTAGTTCATTTACTTAATTTGATGCCACATTATGTGACGGTACTATTAGCTGTGACATCGAATCTCGCTGGCCAGAGTGGCGGACCTTAGTATGTCAAAATCGGGGTCACAAGAACATAGCTCTGATTTTATACCTTAGAGCAGAACACATTTCGCAGCAGCCTGTCTCCAAAAGCATCACCAATATAGACTCATTTGTGGTAGTTTCTACCATCTTCAATCACGTAAGCCTGAAAATTCTTCGTGCTTTCCTTTTTTGTAAGCATCTTTCTTTTTCCTCCGGAACCTTTTTGAAAGTCGGAAGGGACAAAAACATCCGCACTGATTTTGGCGGTTTCGACCTAGCAAGATGGATCAAAGCAAAAGTTGAATGTTTTCTTCAAGTGACAGTATAGAGGAGCATTGGAGTCGCAGAGACCTTTAAACTTAGTAGTAAGCGCCATGTTACCCACCAGCATGTTATTATCTGATAAACGGTCTTGTTCAACTTGCGTGGAATTCTTCGTAACTTGGGCCTAGGGTGCTTTTCGGAGTGCAGATTAAAGGAAATTTTGGAGAAGGAAAGACACAGTGCCTGTGAATTGAAAATATATTGATGACGTCCAAGCATGTGGTCCAGCTGGGTCTACAACAGTTTAGTGAGGCCTGGTAAAATCAGGCGAATAATCAGACCAGCCAATACATAAAAGAATACCCCAAGTAGGCCATGGCGCAGCGGAAAGAGAGTCGGGTAACCCAAAGAGTCGTAAAAGTTCATGAGTCTGGTGAGAATTTCTTGATTTGCGAACTTGTATTCATCAATTAAACAGCGCATGCACCTCTGTATTAAACACACGTAGAAACACATCGAACCTTTTTGCGTAATTTAACACAAAACTCCAACTGGAACAAAAAATCACAAGACGGACGACATACAACGGATCACAGATTTCCATCACACTGGTTGAATCTTCTAAGAACTATTTACGAGGCAGAAATTCAGACAAATTTATGATCCTTCCTAGAAGTGCACACTACTAAGAACGCCACGAAGATTTTTCTCCTTTTCGTGCGACCAAATATCGTAATTCGACCAGTACAGTGCTCTGTATTCCGTGAAAGCTTCTAAACTGTATGTTCACCTTTAGGTTTGACTTCCTCTGTAAAGAATCAGAAAATGATAGAAAGCTCAAATGGTTGCAAATGCAGTTGAGTATGGTTAGTTTTAAATTGATTTAATAAAACAAAGGGTTTACTGCAATATTAGATGAGTTTTTTAGACTTGCAGGGAAATATATTCTAAAGTTGGATATCAAAATCAGTTTGAAGTCCCCATAGCATAAAAGGCCTACAAGTACAATGCAGGCTTTGTTCCCGCTAGTTGATAAACACGCCTTTGATGTGTTTCCCGGGAGCTGAACATCTGGTTGGTCGGGTGACGTGATAGCCAGTAGGCTGGAAGAAATGAATAACCAAAAAATTATAAATCACCACTAAATTCAAGCATTCCATTTACATCTCTGGAGCACCTATGCGCTCTGAATTCATGGGCGGTTTGCAGTTTGCCGGCACCATAAAGTTGTCTTTCTGTTTTCAGAAAATGTGGGAGCAAGTAGATATGAGAGTCTTGACAAATTCACCCTTTAAAAAACCACGTATTAAGTATGCGGAGATTCTTCTTACAAAAATAGGAACAAAATTTCCTACCAGTATAGTACATAAATCTGATTATGTGTGAATGATGCAGGATGACCGACCTGCAACAGAATTTTACTGCAAATGTTTCACGTTTCTAACCCCATCGGTGCCATAACTGTAAAACTATAAATCAGAAACAAATGTCAATGTAACGCTGCTTACGACCGATCTGATATATTTCAATGCATATATATATATATATATAAACTCTTAATAACATTCAGAGTCCTTTGAACCAAGGTCGTTAATTCAGACAGTGTGAATTTGCCAGATTGCGAATATTCAGCTGACACAACAAGAGTGCAAGAAGCACTGTCACAAAATGCAAAAAAAAGTACTTAAAAAACAACTGATATATCAGGGGTGACCCATTCCAGGGTGGAAAGTAATGGGTTTTACTTGATCTACAATTGCACAGAAAAAAGCGCACGGGACTCAGGCAGGTAGTTACTTGCCCCAAGGATCTCCTGGGAGGTACAATGCTCTTAAATGTCGCGACAGATTGCAATGAATGAGTGTTCCGAGGCCGAGTAGAACCTAAACTATCGCCTGCTCTACAGCACTTTGAAAGCGGTGTCTATTGGCTATGCGAATGTCAATATCTGGTTCACTAAGCGAGACAAAAGCTAGTGGCAGACATTCATTGTTGATCTATTGGGCAATTATTTGGTGAATCAATGCGAAACTCGAGCGCATATGTGCAAAGTGAGTTAACTGTAAGTACTCGTCTAGTCCAAGATCTCTTTCTGTTTGCTTTAAGCAGACTTGAGCCAATTTTAAAAGTTCAAAAATGTGGAGTCTGTTGAAATGTTAAACAGGAGCCTTGAGAATGGGCCCTTGCTTCTGTATCCTCATGTAATGTGCAGCATCCGCTAAACTTACTTCCACCGCAAAAGCTAACATGAACAACTGTGGGACACGATTTTATCCTAAATCGCGATTAATCACATGGAATATGCATTCAGAACAGTGAAAAAGAGGTTTACTTCACATTGTGAACATCTAGTAAAAAGCGGGCTCTAATTTGACAGACTGGTCTTCATTTTGCCAATGTCTCGAATCCTATGCTACTTTTTGCAGAGGTTACACTGATTGATGCAAATTCCTGAAGACAGAATGAAGAAACATCCCCTTTATAGACTTAGTGCGCCTAATCCTCACTCAAACGTTTCAACTTGATTTACAATAGCCGGGAATTCTTAGGACTTGACGAATTTCCCCCTACCTACCTGAGTGACCGCACTCGTTCAGTTTCATCAGCTGACACCTTTAAAAGCATTGGTATAAATGCACAAGGTGTGAGGCGAAATTCGATCTTTTTAGTACTTTGTGCACAGAAATGCCTTTCAAAGAGTTATTAAAAAGCCATACCTAAGTTATGCCCAGATTACTGAATTGGAAATTTGCTGCAGTGTTATGCAAACCAATCTGGAGCTTAGAAATGAACTCAGACATCTGGCATATTCTTAGCTCAGTCAATCATAGAAATCGGATGATCCCCAAAATTGTGTAAAGATCCTCGTGCTTCTCATATCAGAAGGCCCCAACGATGGATTAGTACACTGGTTCCGCAATATTGTGTTCAGTTGATTCTAACAGAATACATGGTTACAAATGCAATGAGGCAGCAAAGTGTGTGGCCACTGCGATGCAAAATTACATGGCCCAGCCAAACCCCTGAAACAGATCTTGATAAGCAGAGTCGAATGAATATCTGTTTCCGGTCTTAAAATCTTGAGCAGAAAGCTACAATTAGGGAAATAAAAAAATTATTTTTTCATGAAATAAATTTGGGAGTACGAGTTACCATGAATGATGTTTATAGGTTTCGGGGAGAGGACAGAGTACATCAGAGAAGAACAACAAAACCCGGCTGACTAAACATTCGGTAAGCCTACCATTTTATCCTAAACAAATAAAGTTTAAATTTATCTACAAACACTACACAGATCCGTTCAGTTTCACATCACTCTCGTTTTGAACAGTCGTCCGCCTGTCCTGGCGCAATTATTCATGTGAATCCACACCAAAGGGGGGGGAGCACTGGACTCGAGTTTCGCTCTTGTTAGAGCTCATCAGCAGTGCATATCCAATGGCCGTGCCGGGGTTTGAACTCCGGACACCTGACATGCGAGGCGAACGTGTTACCACTATTCCACCAGCGCACGTTGGACGCATCTGAATTCTCACGTCTGAACGGGTGAACGTGTTCTCACTTGAGCGATGTGATTAGTATGCCCGACACATCATCGATACGACGACCCAGTAACTGTCCTGGTTGTGACGATCGATTGGCCCGCTTGTCAGGACTTCCCAGTCAGGTAGCGCCACAGACACAGACCGTTGAATACATAACACTCTCCAGGTTCTAGAGTGAACAGTTCTTTATCCGTTTTTTGGTACCTGTTGATGAATTTCATTCGTTTCGTATTTAGCTGCATTGTAACACGTAAGGTCATTAAAAATGTGCTGCCTCCAAAGCACAGACCTGAACAGAACTAGGTATGCAAGACGATTTATTGAAAAAAAGTTTGGAATTTCCAGTTTCCGACAACCAGTATATTTCGCCACGACACACCTAGGCACTCTTAATGTGATGTTTTTTAAAAATTCTTCAGGTCACTTTAAAAGTCTCTAAATGTACTCGTAAGTTAGTTTACTTTCACGTGGCGCGGCATCTAGGATTTCATTTGGAGTAGTTTGCGAACTCTGCTTTATCACCTGGGTAATTGTCACCGGAGCATATATAAGATGATTTCAAAACAACTCGACGTAAAAGACCATGCGCAATTCTGAAACAGGAAAATATATGTTTTTCGGCCAAAACCAATTTCATCGTGCCATTTTGTCGAGCTCCCTCTTCAATTACGCATTTTTGGGAAATCCGTAGTAATTATAGTCTGGCACTGGGTTTATTTTTTCATTGCTCAGTTGCCCGTATGTTTACTTGCTTTTGAAGCAAACTTACAAGGACTATTTAAACAAAATGCATAGTTTTATGGTACGCTTTTCATTAAACAGTTACTATCCAATGTGGCCGAAACACTTCCATTCAGGGGTGGAAATAAGTAAGAGAACGGTAACGAATTTCCGTCATACTTAACGCCGTTATTTGTATTTTTTTACTTGATTAGTGAATGCCTCGGTTTTCAAAGTACATCCGTAAAAAAAGGTAACCTTATTCTTCATACGTACAAAATCGTAAGTTGTGAGTGTATATGCGACAATGATGTGAATCTTGTGGAACGGCTACCCATGAGTTGACGTGGGTTAATTTGGTGTGTGACGTCATATACAAACATTAGCAATGCTTTAAAAACACTCTGGGTACATAAATGAAGGCAAACCGAATTGAATGATACACAAACTTTAAAAAATCCGTACCTAGTTCCCGTGTGTCACAGAAGAGGCTTGCCTCAGGGTGATCAGGTAAATTAGGGACCTAGAAGCATTCAAAACTAGACCTCCGCGCTCACGGGCTTCAACCAAAATCTAATGCTTTCTAGTTGCTTAAAACGACTGCTCACCCACCACAAAAATTCACGGTCTAAAATTTTATTTAATTTTGGACAGTATTAATAATCATTGCAAGACCAGTTTCCAAAAAATGATCAGCAGCACAAATCTTTTATCACATCAGAAAGTAGTTTATTCTAGTTATAATAGTGTTGAAGCTCTAACATATAGTTTATCCACCTATTTATCTGTTAAACACGGAAATTATCTCAAAATGAGCAGTGTGTGGTGTGGAGAATTGATGTCTGCTTGACACCAGCGCTTACCAGAAGTCCGATACGCTCATGTTGCAAAAAATGCGCTACCTCATTTATCACCATTTCGCAAATGCTACTATTGATACGACAACAGACTTTAAGGGGGAAATAACCTTGCTTTTGGGATTCTGTCAAAAATGTTTAATTCCAATGAATTACCAAAGCTGCCGAGTAACCCACATGAATCCTGGGCGTGCCATCGTGTGCTTGACAAGATCGTGTTCCCTGGCGGAGTTAAACGGAAGAATTAGACCGAATTCCATAAACCAGCACTCATACAACATGCAGTGAAATTCGCCTGCGGGCAGACGTTATTGATTTTACCCAAGCCTGCATGTACCATGCAAACGCATGTCTGTTTGTCGCTCCCAAGAGCTGCCATTCCAGCGTACACGTGAGTTGCTTCTGTCCAGCTGTTTGGAAAATTACTTGGTGATGGATTAAAAGGTAGAATCGCCATGTAGGAGACAATGAGCACTACGAATGCGGCAACGCTCCGGACAACAACTGAGCTAAATGATGCTAACAGGTGTTAACTTTTACGTAACGGAGTACTTGTAGGTGGACATTTAAGGGAAAACTGATCGGGAAACTCCAAGATCACTAGCCAATAACTAACTTAAATGTAGTGAGAAAGTGTAATATAAAACCTGTCATGTGAGGACCTAGCAAATAACAACTCAGGGTAGGGATTTCAGTGGTAACCTTTTTCCTACCAAGGTGTTCCTTACTTGCAGAAGCAACTTTGACACTTACCTTAAAGAACACCGAACGCACCGCTTTATCTTTACCAATTTCCGATAAGGCAGAACAAAGTCTGCAGTTCTATAAGCCTGTCTATTTAGCGAATCAGTTACACTGCTTTGCCCCCGCTGCATTGGGGCAAGTGGGGATAGGAAATCCTCATGGCTGACTGAAGCGGATTGGTTCACATCTGTACTTTCAAGTGCGCGCCTATACAAGTCCTTGGGTACTTTTCAACTTATGTTAAAAGAAGCTGGGTACACAAGATACCAGTCAGGCTTGGACTTAATCATTCCAAACAAGACCATAGAGTCAGCGCCATGCGTTGCAGGTAATCAATCACGATCAATCAATCCACAAAATATGTAAGTAATACATGTACACACAGAAATTCCTGCGTTGGGAAAATCCAGCGCACCGAGAGTTTGGGATGGTCTCAAGATGACGTCGATAGCTTTCCGGTTTACAGTGAACTGAACAAAAATGGTCTTTTTATGGAGAAGTAATCCCTCTCGTAATAGAACGCCATAGTGATGCACGAAACTCAGAAGGTGACTGAGTTTTCAAACTTGTACTCAATGCGCTCGATCGTATGTAGATTAATAATGGTCAGTGCAGAAAAATGACTTTGTTAGCTAAACGTAAATCAGAGAACATCCGGTTGGGTTTGGTGGAGTGGAGTTATTGATCATGAATGGGTCAGTTGAAGTCATGTTGCTGCTTCATTTTTTGAAGGAATTGGTGTAGCTTATGGGATTAAGCAAAAGTGATTATGTGGCAAGTGGTTGCAATTAAACTGAATACGTTCGTCCAGGTCAAGAACAAACTGTAGTTTACGCAGTACTGTTTAGTGAATGTCACGAAAATTCCACTTGTAGGCAAAATACGCTTTGGTATTTATGTAACTGAAATGTTTATTTAAGACAATAATGCTTGTTCGTTTGTGTTTTTATCTGGCACTTTTGCCACAAACGTTCGGCCATCATGGAAAGGGGACATGCTCAGTGCGTCCCAGCATTCGGTATTCTTCAGGCCCATCCATGATTTTAGTGGAGTGCGTGTTTTGATATGTGCGTAGCTGGCCCGTAAGGACCTTCGATTATGATAAGTCGTTTGGCTGGGGTCTTACTGTCAACCTGTATTTGGAATGGTGGATGTCCGTGTGATTTCAGGCTTGGATTCTCCTGCTCCAAACAGTTGCTTGGTGCACTGTGATTCAATGATCAGTGTGTGTTCATTCAAATTGATGCAGCGCGACTGTTTCTGTAGCGTTCATTATCTTTTTACATTAAGGCAGAAAAATCACACGAAGCGATCTCATCCAGCCGCGCAGTTAAATTATTTCCTTCTCATAATTTTCTTGGTCACTGTACTCTACCAGTTTGGTCACTAGTTAAAATTGGCCAATCTCATGCAGATATTTAAAAGTGCGGTTCGTGAGAACCACTGCCTTATTTCTTTCACTGATATTTACTTTTAGACAAAGGTTGGTATATTGACCATTGCAACTACTTGCTTAATGTAAGAACAACAGCGACTTTTATTTATAAAATGTGACGCTCCAGATATGTGGGCGAAGAATGCAGAGTGTATGGAATCCAGCATTGTTTGAAGTACGCGGTGTTTCATATCCCAAAACACTGAAAAATTCCGTTTCCAACTTTCATCTTATGTCAGAAATTGCTTTCGTTACATTTCGATAAAATTGCGTCAAATTGCTTCCAAGGGCAAAGTGAAGAAAGGTGACCGATTATTGTAATTTGTTTTCGTCTGATATGGAAGGCTTAACTTCTGCACCCACCAGACCTAATCTCCCTCCTGAAATAAATTCAGCTAAAGTGAACTATTTTCCTCAAGTTGCTTTAATCGGAACAACTCCGAAGTTTGGCCTAAACTGTTTCTTTCCCCTGACTTGCACTTGCTCCCAGCCAAAAATACACAAGCAATATTTTGCTCACAGGTTTTGTCACACGTAAATACATAATAACAGGCTTTGTGGTGATACCTTAAGGTTGAAGCACACAGAATCAATTACTGTATGCCAACAATGCTCAAATCTAAGTAAGCAGACCTATATGACTTCGGCTATCGATTTCCGGGTACATGTGGCGTGCCGCAAGCATATTCGCATTCTGAGGTTTTATTTTTGATTTTTTATCAAACAGTAAACAAAGGGATTGACCGATGCACCGATTTACCTTGTTGGCGCATGGCTTTCATCAAACGGTGATAAGATACAATGGCGGAGCTAGCCTAGCCAATGCTTTGTTGAAAACACCAGTTCCCTCGGCAGTAGCTCACTGATCATTTACCCAGCTATTCCAAAAGCGTTACTTGCCGGGTCCGCGCCTCTTTTTGGAAAATAATCTTCGAAATTCCTTGGTAAGCACAGTAGTTTATTTTACTCGCGTAGTATTTTGGTAACGTATGTGAAGTAGGAATAAACTTGAAGTAATGCTTCCTCAGGTAAACTACCAGTGTCTAGATGGTATAATGTTAACCGACTATTTCCTACCCTACTCGGTACAGAGTTGTACATCTGTTATTGTTACGGCGCAGACCATGCTTTTTTATAAACATTTTGCGGTGTGGGATTTGCACTCAGCCCAAAGACCGAGTTTTACTGGACTGAACCTCAGTAAACAATCATCCATGCACTGTGCGGTTGTCCGACTTAATTAGGGTCAACGCAAATCGATGCGGCAAAAGGCTTTTATTTGTCGCGTCGGCGTATTTTCCGACACACATTTTTACCGCTTTGACCAAAAAGAACGCATATGGTCATTCTGGTGAATTATACCAAAGCCCAACTGGGACAACTGACCCCGGAGAATACACAGTAAGATGGTAGATTTGGAGTCAGTGTTCAGCGTACGGATAGTTGGAAGTTATCTATCAACTTGTGTGCTGGTCATAGTGAATTCCTGGCCAATAAGTAAATTGAGCACAATCGCTCACATTCAACATCTTGGAGTTCACCAACCACGAGACAGTCATGGATTCAACTGGACCATGTGACTATCAGTTAATGATCGAGAGTCCTAATCAAAGGTTGTCGTTCCTTTTGGAATAGGCAACCTTATTCTGATCGAGCGACTGTACAGGCCCGGCTGTAACTCCTTTAGGCATTCCGAACTAGAGCAACATTATCAAGTGGATCTGGTTAGAGAGCTACATGAATGCTGATGACGATACTTCGCCGGAAGTTGAACGGAAAATAGTTCAAGAATTTGTGTTTTCGTTTTCTAATGCCGTCTGACTTGGCAAAATAAACGCTAGATATCGTTGATGTTAGCAAACTTCGATGATGCCGGAAAATCCATACCAGCAACTGATGACTATGATCGCACACGCAGATCCATCAAACGCGGGATGACCAAGGACGCTGTTGGATTGAGAAGACCTAGGATTTCGCCACAGGCCCCAGCCGCACCCAAGTTTAGTTGATTCGGTCAACCAGACAGAAGAAAACTTTCAGCGCGACATTATGTGAAAAAACAAAACGGCGGTTTATTTGCACCATCGTCTTGAGCTATGATCTTAACACATTAGGGAGCAGTTCAGCTGATTTCCCTTAGCATGGCCCATGAAAGCACCCAACGAGTCTCAATGGAATGTCGACACCGGCCCTCCGTCAACAACAGAAACCCAGCACCATACATCGTTCTTTCAAAGTGGCACCTGGCTCGGCAGGTCTACACCCCGAACACTTTGAAGAAGATGGTGACGTCCTGGTATACAGTCCGACGGCCCTACTGCAGAAGATTTGGGACGAAAACCTAATTCCGGTGGAATGAAGCGCTCTGACAGTGATTCTAGTCTTCAAAAAGGCCGCAAGAACGTAATGTGAAGACTATCGTGGCATCAACCTGATATCCATGGCGATTAAGATGGTTTCTGGCATTATTTCATGTAGCTTGATCGACAGTTGAGAGTAACATACCCGCAAGAATCAAGCTGGATTTCACCCTGGCCGAGTACTCATTGACCATATCTTTAGCTTGAGATAAGTCCTTGAACAGCGCCACACTTTCACATGTCTCTCGCTGGTCGCTTTTTTCGATCTAAAAGCTGCTTGTTGTTCTACCGTCAAAGAATGTCGGTGGTGTCTAGTTATCAGGCAGGTTTCTCCTAAATTTTTATTCCCTCTGAGAGGCATTGTATGCGAACTCGTGAAGCCCACTGAGTTTGAACAAGGCAACCTCCTCTCACCGTTCTCTGTCAGCTTCGTTACTGATGTGCTTCTTGAAGTTTCTATGCTTGGCTCTGAACCCTCGTAGTCGAAATGCTCTCAAGACACAGACAGTGACTGCGTAGATAATATTATCTTCCTTGGTTCGGATCCTACCGAAATACAAACCGTTTTAAATAACCTAAGTACTTCTACCGTGCAGTCTGAGGTACCAGTTGTAAAGTGCCGCTACATGACTAGGTGACATGAAACCTAAACTTCATGCTTACAGACGGGGCAGTTGACGTGGCAGATAAACTTGTTTCTCCGGATACTTGTATGTGTTCCAGTAGGTTGGTTGAAGATGATATTATTCCCATATTTGGAAAGCCAGTGCAGCTTTTGCCCCCACCTATGGCACTGACATTTTGCCTGTCAAGGGTAGAGCATACCCTGCGGCAGTTCAATACATACTACTTTATGGATAAGAAACGTGGTCCATACGCGCACAGGCCGGACGAAACCAGCCAGTGTTTTACCACCGTTGTCTCCAAATCATTGTTCGGGTCTGTTAGGAATATCGGATTAGCGATGCTGAGGTACGCCAGATGGTTCTGGGGAAAAAACAGTCCCCAAATGACCGAATTACTCGCGCTTTGTGAGTTGCGCTATTGAAGACATGTTATCAGCATCCCAGAAGACGGTCCGCCTGGCGGGGTTTGTTCAGCCCAACCTGGTGCTGGGTGGAAACAACAGAGAAATGAACGGTGTATGGCCTGCCAACGAAGTATGAACACATTGCCCGGTAACCTGAGCTGGATCGACAGTTGTTACCTCTGTAGCTGGGAAACTCGGAATTCAACTTAGCAATGGTTGACACTGGCAGACATGGCTTAGTCAGGCAGTCAGTGGCGATCGTGCATCAAATCTATCGCCTCCAATGCCTAGCTGGCCAGTTTTCCCGAGCTAATCGATTGTGTCATCGCCCCGAACGCTTGGCTATATGCTCCACGCTCCTCAATTCTCCGGTGGTCAAAACGATAGCAGCTGGAACCAACATAATATCTATACATGGCTTATATCTGATGAATTGAATGAACTGAATTTTCTGCTAAGATACCCCATCGAATTTCGTTGTTGAAAGTTAAAGATGAATGACCGTGGTTGATTTATTAAGTGTGGTTATGTTAGAGTATTTGTTGCATCATTCAAAAATACACAAATATTTACTTTTTGCCTGCGGTACGCCATCTGGAGCCCAGCTGCTACCGAAATATCCAAAAGTAAGGGGAGATTAGCAACCGCTGGGATGAGATGCATGTTCTTCATTGGTTGAAATGACATTCAGCTTTCGATTTTTCGTTAGATAGAAGCGACTCCTAATCCGACTGTTGTGTGAGAATATGGAATTTAGGTGATATTTGGAGAGGGATCTTGAACTCCCTTAGTCTGCATTTGTAATGAAACAGGAAACCGCAGACGCTTCGAAATAGGTAGGCCAAAAACTATTTACGGCCGATTCTATCAAATTCCTTTTTCAAGGCGTATATTCTTGCGGGTTGTAATTTTGTCTAATGGCGCTGCACAAGAACATTCAGGACCCTTACTGACCGACTGTATGTTCTGCACAGGTCGTTTCCTGCAGGTACAGTGTAGTTCATTATCGGTTAATAATGAATTAAACGTGCTGGACAATTTCGCAAAATAAATTTAATATGGCTAGGGATTATCTTTCATTAGGGCTTAACTGATTCCCGGAAGCTCAAGCCCCATGAGGGGCTACATTTTGATGATGGTCTGTTGTGGAGAATAGCTCTCCGTTAAACATTTTCCCACGCATTTCGACTGTGTACCCAAAGAAATAACAGCAACCTTAATGGGAAAACAGTTGATACGCCTTATTTCGCCTCTTTGTGGTCGAAATGGGTGGGCAGCGCATATAAACCACGTGGCGCTCAGGCATTATTGTGTTAATTTAAAGAGATTGGCGATGCATTATGATCAACCACAACTTGATATATGCTAGTTATCTTAACCGGAGGCAGCATTGAAGGCCCGAGATTACGTGGTGGTCAAGGGACGAAGCTACAGGCCAGGAGGTCCTGCGTCGAAAAGTTTTCACAGACCAATGATTCATTTCATGTATCTGACCGCAACAAAGCTTTTTTTCAATTTCTTGGTTCCTAAACTTAGGGAGGCATTAAGGACGATGGTAAACTAGCAGAGGCGGTGAACGCATTTTCAAGATTTCTGAAGCGTCAATCCAGTCACACCATGGAGGTCTCCTATCCTCACGCAAGATCCGATGATGGTATTAATCATCTGCAGACTAACCTACACACTGGTTACAAGCATCACTCTATTCCCCTTGATAGTTCAGTTATTTGTTCACTAGGGTAATGAAAATAATCCACTATGTCTCATTATGGTGTTCGCGACATCAACCCGCCTTAGTTAGGAATTCAGAGCACAAAAACGGTCACGACTGCCCTGTCTGGGCGGCAAACTTTTGTATTATGACTAGGTGCAAACGGTCCTCTTGTTGTTCAAAAGCAGAAATTCAAATGCTAATCCCAAAGCTCACTGCCGGTTTTATTTTATTTGACTTTAAACAGTAGCCGCAATCATATTTCGCAGAATTTTACTTTAAAAAAGGTTGCGGCTATCGCGCAACACATTAAGGTCATTACAAGGCTCTGAGTAGCTACAGTCAGCATGAAGTCATGAACGCAATGCACTTTCTTTTATCTTGCTGTGACATTCTTCAAATTTCCCTTTTATCCAGCTCGCCCACTGTAAAGTCATATGGAGGTTCTGAGTCTTTTTATTTGCCCGTAAGGACACTTGTCTGAATTGCTCACCATATCGTTTTAGAATTTCTCCACAACCTTACCGATAGGTTCATAACACATAAATATGGTCTCCAAACTCGGAGGATGTCAGAGCATATTGTATCTCGTGCATTTCCACGTGTCCAATTGTTAGTCTAACAACCATTCATCCAGGCAGCCTTAATCGTCAATAACAATCCTGACCTAACTACTTTGGTTACCAAGGCTTTAAAAGCGGAAGAACAAGCGGAAAGAACAACTTGCCATACGAAATCTCTGAACCGGACGTCAACTCCACGTGCTGCATAGATGCGGTCAATCCCGATGGAAGAGTGCTTCTTTTGTTTTCAAAGGCACCGCATATCTCCCTAAGAGGAAACTTACTTCTTACGTCGTCGTCGATGCACCTGTAACGTTGACTACCGTTATATCGATTGATGTCAATAGATAACTATCCCTAGCATATTCAGAATGCGATGCCAAGTGAAACAAGGTGATAGTCCTAGCTTTTCTAAAACATTTCTGACAGTACTGCAAGATAGTTGCCCAATACTGTCGTTTTCATTGTGTCTTTTAGTGTTCTGGCCTCTGGTAAGAGTAGAGATGAACGTTTTTCTTGATTCATTTGGCTACCAACACATAAGTCTAACGACGTACTGATTGGTTAGTTTGTATAAGTTGAAAGTTGCAACTTGTTGTGCACTTTTATAAAAGTTAAACAGGCCCGAGAACGTTCCAGAAGCTTGTTTAATGCAAACAAATAACTGAATTCTTAGTAACCAGTAGCTGGAAACTAGTTGGTGACTTTTACCTCACCCACAGAAAGATACAGTCTTCTGAAATTTGTTCAAAAATGTTTTCTTGTATACGAAGGGCTACTTTACCGAGAGGTGAAGCGACCTCGCAAGCCTGTTGTTAGCTGTTTTTACTGAAATTTTGGCTTGCCAAGTAAGGTAAAATGACACTGCTTGGTTTATCTGCTAGACAAGAAGTAGCTACTAAAGTAAAATTATAACGAGAAATCCCATCTATCATCACTCAAACAGCACATTGCTACCAAACCCTAGTTGGGCCACTAGCAACAGAGCAGTAGCCAATTTGGACTTCAAGCTAATAATTGTAATGCTAACTACGGAATTTAGTTGACTAAAACTTCCCTATCCTTGTGATGGGTCAAGTACACATCTTGCTCTGTGCAAGCCCACCAGGCGGAAGCCCACTGGTTTACAACGGATTGAGCCAAAGGAGTGAAAGTCAAAAAGTTGGTGACTGCTGCGATATCAGAATCTCAATAAATTTGTTACATATTGTGAATGTGAGGCCCCTCAGCAGGCTCTAACCACACAGATGGATGGATGGATGGAAGAAGCTTTTGTACAAAACATACCTACACCTTCTACTGCTACGTAAAACCCAAATGACGAAAACAACAACAAGCATACGGCGGTCAGTTCAACATGACCGATATTTTCTAGTATTATATTTTACCATCACTATGCACTATATGGTCAAATTCCAGTAAAACACGTAGCAACGTGAAGGAAACTAATGATTTTTGTGAATTTAACACTACGATCTTGAGCCCAACAGTGATTTGTTCTGTGCTCAGACTGGGTTAAATGGGAGCGGAGGAACATCGTTAAAAATTCAGTTGACCGAGGAGTCAGTCTAGTGTCAGAACGAGCAAGCGTAAACTAAAAAAGTGTGAATGCGAACGTAAATACAGTTTGAATATTGACGCATTAACAACCTTATTTCGCAGTATCCTTACGAAAACTATATCATTATTTTCATCACTTTATGCAAACTACTTAATGTTCATAAAGTCGCTGGATTCTGTTCATCATAAATGTTCACAGTTGTACGCCAGTGAGTTTTTGTGCCAAGGATTACACAACCATAGTCATACCAAATTAGGTGAAACTCTATTGTTCACTGAAACTGAAAACTTTGAACAATACTTGCGTTTTTTTTCTTTTTCAGAAGATGCCGACGTGGACAGTTACAATGACTTGGATCTAATATTCAGTGTTGATTTATCCAACACCAACACTTTCACCAAAATCAAATCCATCGTGTTTTCCAGCATTTCACAATTCCTGGCCAACACATTTGCCTCCGGAAAGGTTGCATATAGCTGTACCCACAACACATGCTTTCATCTTCCCAATGTCTCTCAGCGATGGGGATGTTCCAAGTGTACAAGGGATATGACATTTTCGGAATCTGCACTGGGTTGCAAATTAAGTCAAGCAAAAAATGGTGCTATTAGCAATCATCATTCAACTTCCACATCAATCGTTTTAAAAAGTGAGCAGATGCCAAAGAAATACGAAAACGATCAGATCCTAACAGACGTGACAGACAAAAAGGAATTACCATCAAAACTCGCTAATCTTCCTGTGGACGACCAGTCCATATCAAATGGTATTCAGAAATCTTCCGAACATGAGCCCTCAAATGATTTGCGTCATTCCACGAACACTCAAAAGGACATGAGCTACAGCTGTACGTGTTCACCCTGTCTACCTACAAGTACTGTGAACTGTCCTGGGTGGGACAGCCTGCTACGCGACGAATCGTACGCAAAGCATTACATACAAAAAATGGTTCGAATCCATAAACAAAGCTCCAAAACTGCCGATTCCTGGTCACTCTTTACTTTGGGGTTTCGCACTCCGGAAGGAGGTAAAACAATCGATTTAAAATTTGTAGACCGCATGCACAGGCAATTCGAATTTACTGTGGATAGTTTCCAAATTGTGTTGGATAGCCTACTAACCTTTCACGAGACCTCTAGACAGCCACTCACTGAGAACTTTTACCCAACTGTTGTGGCTGAATCCGTTTCCGGGGGCTTCACAGAAGCTGTTGGACATCTCCGCAATCGTTTAATTGTAACAGCAAGGCCAGAGGAAATTCGCGGTGGTGGACTACTGAAGTACTGTAAATTGCTGGTGGAGGGATACCGACCACCTGAAGACACAGATGTCCTATCCATGGAAAGATACATGTGTTCACGGTTCTTCATAGACTTTCCAGACATCATTAGTCAACACCATCGACTGGCGTACTACCTCGCAAACCACTTTGAAGACAACGACGCTCTGAAGTCCACCTACCTGCAAGTAAGTTTTATTTTATCTAATAGTTGCTCGAAACATCTAAGCGGTGTATTCAATTATTTTGATTCACTCATGGGTAAAAAACTTCCTTTGATTTTTCGCCAGGCCTAAATCAAAGCTAAAATCCATCAGACGGGATTACACCTATTTCTAGTGACATCAAACTTTACAAGCCGTATCCCGTAAAAACGAGGCGCTATTTTCAATACCGTTAGACTGGGGTAGAGGGAGCATTCTTCACCGAGAAGAATGTTGAAGGTTCAGGTTTTTGTACAGTCCGTCAATGCAGCTATTGATTTTTTCTTTGCTTGGTGACGAAATGTCTGCAAACCGATCGCACCGCTTATCGAATAGATCAACGACATCTGACACCCTCCAGAGAGTTTTTTTTAATTCACAGGCCTTTAATTCTGTTAATGTCACATTTTTTTCACGCAGAGGAAAAGCCTAAATGGAGTTGTCCAACCCGTTTAATGGCACGGATGTCCGTCACAAACAAAGCGAAAGGCGGTCAGTCGAAAACGAGCCTTAAGACTTTAGTCAATGGTTTAGCTACACATAGTTAAAGATATAGTTAGCTAATTATTGTTATCACAAGCGTGTGAAGTTCAGTACCGTCGACGTTCCGAAAAAAATTATTAACTATCTCTTTGCGAAGACCGAAGGTGCCAACGTTCCTCAACGTGTCACATGCCGCACTTGATCTGTGCTGTTCTTTCAGTCTCACAATGGTGAAACCAAAAGCACTAATACAAGCAAGACTTTCCGAAAAAGGAACTCAGGTTTGACAGACGGTATAACAGGTCATCTATTTTCATTATCAAATGGATTTTGTGACTTTTAAATTTGAAATACTGGAAGAACATTATTCACAATGTACCCACATCTGCTTCATGACATGCTTCTAGTTTGCTGAACAGATACGATCCTCCTGGGTTTGTAAATGAAACGTTTTCTGCTGTAATAACAAATAAAGCAACCAAATTTGAAATGACTACATCTAACTAGCAGATACAATGTATTAACTCTGTCAAATGCCAGGACTTTCATTAACCGATCAAATAAGTGTCGTCCCGGGCAAAATTGTGCAATATCCCTTGGGTTTTCACTTGGGAAACCACCTAGCCAAAGCCGTGAGGACTCTTGAGTTTTTCACTAGAGAATGGAAGCGCTCTCAGTTCCGGCTGATACAGTCTTTGAACCGTTCAAATCTGGAGAGCGAGTTTAGATTAATTTAATCCGTCCACCATCTCCTGAAGGGGTGGTTGACATTATTTATTTGTTGTAGGTGTTCTACAGGATCTGTAGTGTTCACGTCACTCTCGGTTAAATAGTCATCCTGCTATCCTGGCCTAATTTTTCTGATGAAACCTCTATTTGGTGTGGACGACTGGTACGCAAGTGATAATGGGTAGCGCAACGCAACGAACAGAACCAGTGTCTGGCCCTCAGTTTTATTTGTTGGCAACGACTGCTCACTGATACAGCGAAAACGCGAATAAAGGCCAGCTTGATCCAGTGGTCGGCATTGTTTAAATAAACGGCGGTTGTGCCCCGTGGGTTGGTTGCTCCAAGCAGGTGCCAAAAGATAGGACCAGCAAATGAATTTAGTACCGGTAACTGAAAAGCATTAATGTGACCCTTTCCTCTGGTTCCTGGAAGAGGTATTTGTTTACCATTATTCATTGAGCTTCTGTACACTCACTGCTTCCTTGACGTCTTCGTAATTTTCAACCGTAAATCACACTCGATAGTTAGTAACAACTTGCGCTTTTGTTTGCTTCTCACTTTCCTAATAATTTAGTTTTGGTTGAAGACAAGCACTTCCATCAAGAACTCACCAGTGAGAAGCCCCCGCCCTCGTTTCATGAGGTGCGCTTACCCACAAACTGGCTATCACCTATCATGTATTGACATCTCTCGCAGAAGCATAACTAGTTCCTCATTTTTTCGCTTGATCAGATTAGAACAGATTAGAGCATATCACAATATAAAGAGGCACAGAGTTGACCAATTAAGCAATGAGCAAAGAGCAGCGAAATCTAAGACAGCGAATGAGCAGGGAATGTGGTTCGCCAGGTAGTTGTCCTTGAACTACAAAACATTTCAAAACATTTTTACTATGCTGCTTAATTTTCAGACTCTCGGAAAGTTCAACGCATACTGTAAAATGCGACGTCCCAAACAGCAGTAAATACTCAAAACGTAACGGAAAGTAGTCATTTTTTCAGATTTCTAGAGGATGTTT